>NW_024883582.1:0-68475 GCF_019059575.1 Amphibalanus amphitrite
CATTAATGATGGCATGAGGTGGAGACTTGGTTGGACCATATCGTTTGCACGAGGGGGTTTTTATGCTCTTGTTGATAGCGTTACGATTGATAATCTATTCTCAGTTCTGATCACTTCCCCATAGTGGCCAATATCGATACTCAGTTGCATGAGAATGTGTGTCATGTTTCTGACACTGAACAGAGGATGAGGTGGATCGTAGACTGGGATTCGCTTAGTCCGAGGATATCGTAACTTACAGTTCTGCTGTGAATGACGGTCTGGCCCAGCTTACCGTTCCTACCGATCTCTGCACTGTGATGAGTGTTCAGATACAAAGGAACACTTGATTTAAGTAATGCCTACTATGATGAAATAATTAGTGCTTACAAAAAGCATCTGAGCTCACAATATCGAAGTGCCTAGGATATAAGAAGAAACGTAATATTCCTGGATGGAACGAATATGTTAAAGACAGCCATGACTTACTCTGTGATATTTATTCGTTGTGGGCTTTAATTGGCAAGCCCAGGGATGGGTACATTTACCTGCAATTACGTCTGGCGCGGTCACGATTTAAGTATGCTTTACGGTTCTGTCTTCGGCATGAGAAAGAAATGAGGGCTAAGTCACTAGCAGATAAACTCGTTCAAAATCCTTACAGCTTGTCTGCTTTCTGGAAGGAGGTAAAGAAATTGAATAAGAGCCCTCCACTGTCCCATTCGATTGATGGTGTTTCGGGATGTAAGAATATTGCTGACATGTGGAAGGATCATTTTTCAGACATTTTGAATAGCGTGGATAAGACGGATCGTAAAGAATATGTCTTAGGGCAGTTTCAGGAGGAAACAAGTACTTTCAAGTGTTTCTCAGTCCCTGAGGTTCTGAAATCCATTCACGAGCTTGCATCTGGTCGCTCTAATGGAAATGATGGCCTCAGTGCTGAACATTTTAAACATGCTGGGGTCCCATGTGCCACACACTTGTCTTTGTGTTTGTCTATGATGGTGAGACATGGCTGCATACCGCATTCTTTTGCAAAAGTTGTGCTAACACCTATTGTTAAAGACAAAGCCGGAAAACTGTCTGAAAAGGATAATTATCGTCCAATTGCTATTGCCAGTGTGGGCTCTAAGATATTAGAGAGGGCTATTTTAAACCGATGTTCTGACCAGCTTTCTACAGGCCATCACCAGTTTGGCTTTAAGGAGAACCATTCGACTGACTTGGCCATATATGCTCTAAAAGAGGTCACTGATTACTTTCTGCGAAACAGAAGTCCTGTATTTCTTTGTTTTCTTGACGCCCGCAAGGCATTTGATCGTGTAAACCACTAGACACTTTTTGCGAAGCTTTTATAAAGGAAAATGGATATTCATCTGGTAAAATTGCTCTGTTCGTGGTACAAATCACAACAATTTCATGTGTTATGGGGCGATGAGCTATCAGAGGGATTTACAGTGTCGAATGGCGTAAGACAGGGGGGCATTTTATCTCCTTTTTTGTTCAATGTGTATACTGATGATTTATCAATGCTTCTCGCACAATGTGGTTTTGGGTGCCACTTTCACGGTAGCATAAATCACCTGTATTATGCAGACGATATGGTCCTTCTTTCTCCTTCGACGTATGGACTACAGAAAATGCTGGATCTTTGTGTTACGTATGCAGATGGTCATGATATTAAGTTCAATACGAAAAAGACCGTGTGTATGACAATTCTTCCTAGGAATTTCCGAGAACTGTACGTACCGTCTGTCACTCTTGATGGTAGTGAATTGAAGTTTGTTGACTCGTACAAGTATCTTGGATTTCAGCTTACTAACAAAAGCACCAGGGCTGATGACATGGAAATTCATCAACAATACCGTAATTTGTGCTGTCGTGCGAATTCTTTGAGTCGAAAATTTGCGATGTGTTCATACACCGTTAAGAAGTACCTGTATACTACCTACTGTTCAAATGTCAGTTGTATGCACCTTTGGCACTCCTTTAATGCATCTGTTCTAACGAAATTCAAGGTGTGTTTTAATCAGTGATGCCATCCACATTTTTGCTCCATCCCAAGATCTCGACCAGAATTTCCCAAGATTCTCGTCTCGAATCCCAAGACTACCCATCGCATATCCTTAGGAGTACCCCAAGTAAATCCATAGCTTATTTTATACATATTAGTGTGTTAAGTATTCAGCTTTCTCTTCTTTGGGTCCACCCTTGTCCTTATTGGCGTCTTAACAGCAGCTAATGTACCTAGAGACCGGGGGGAGGGGGAGGTGGTCGATCGGACTCCTACAGCTGATGTTCCTGACCGAGTATAAGAGCTTCACGAAAAATGAAGATGCTGGCCTAGACAACATGAAGCCGGTGGTATCTGATTCTATGGTCAGGTCATTCGTCGACCGTCAATGGTGGGTCAAGGACCCAAAACACAAAGTCCGAATCTGTTAGAACTTCTTGGAAGCGAAGTCTGTGGCATTTTGGATTTATTTCGAAATTTGTCTCGTGACACATTTGGAGAAGCTAGGGTCAGGTGAGGTCAGGCTGTTTTTAAGTGTCTTTCACCACTGACAGTTTTGCAATATGGGCTCCAAAACAAGCTCTTAAAAGCTTATGTGAACCCCGAAATCGAAAAGCCTATGCTGTGAATCTGCGTGTAAGCCAGTGCCCGCTGGGGCCCATGGATTTTCAAGCCGACGATGGCGAGGGGGTCTAAACGAGGACCTAACTCGTCCCCTGGACTATATAGCTACAAGACGTCAGCAGTGTTGTGAAGGTCGCAAGGTTACGCTTTGATTATTTTTGGTCCAGCAGAGACCAGAGGTCAGGTGACCAGACACTTTTCCGGGGTCAAAGACAAATTGCCCTTATTTTGGTTCGCGGTCAACGGATACGCCTCCATAGAGCAAAACCGTAAAATGAAGCGCTTTGTGCGGGAGCCGCTTTCTGAAATATTTTTTAGACATAATGTTTGTAAAAGCTTTTCATAGCCACCCAACATCATGCCGCCAAACCACCCATCCTCGTTGATCGGTAGAGTTGGAAATAAACAAATGAGCGCCAGTTGCGAACAGCAGCGACTGAAAGCTGCTGCTATACCCATAACAAGTAATGGTACAAAAATAATCCTGCGATCTCGGGAAGAGTATGCCTGCAAGAAACATCGCAAGCTTCGTCCGTTACTTCAATGTATTTGAATGCTATTAACCGTCCGTGAGGCAAATCCATCCTAAATTTATTATCGACCAAGGAAAAAACATTCGACAGCATGAGAATACAAAGTGAAATCAGCTTCTGCCAGATCCCAAGATATGCAGTGCAAATCACAAGATCCCAATGTTAATGTTCAAATCCCAAGATCTTGGGACAAATCCCAAGGAATGGCATCGCTGGTTTTAATAATGCTGCCAGGATGTTTCTTGGCTACGATAGGTTTTGCAGTGCGTCTAATATGTTTGTTCAGGAGTGTTTACCTGGCTTTGACGCGCTGTATCGTAGATCAGTGTGGAACTTTGTGTCACGTCTTGCACGATCTTCCAACAGGATTGTGTTGTCACTATTCTTTAGTGACTTGGCCTACACTTCCTTGATAAGGAAAGCATGGTCCAAGAGCTTGTATGGAAGTTGAGATTGTGTTATATTGGGCCTTGGTGCCCTAGCTGAGTGGATGCCTCGTTTATGGACCTAGAGTCTGCCAATAAAGGGATCTCTCTCTCTCTCTCTCTCTCTCTCTCTCTCTCTCTCTCTCTCTCTCTCTCTCTCTCTCTCTCTCTCTCATAACATATTTTGAAGAAAAAAATATGTTGAATGCAACGATTTTCAATAAAGAAAAATTACATTCAAAGAGTGCATGAGATATTTCATTGAAGGCATTCTGATCTCTCTCTCTCTCTCTCTCTCTCTCTCTCTCTCTCTCTCTCTCTCTCTCTCTCTCTCTCTCTCTCTCTCTCTCTCTCTCTCTCTCTCTCTCTCTCTCTCTCTCTCTCTCTCTCTCTCTCTCTCTCTCTCTCTCTCTCCCCTCTCCCAACCCTCTCACCCATCCCTACTCACCAATCACCATTGCATCGTAAGGCACCATGTTCATCATATCTGCCACCACCGTCCACTTGAACAGCGTATAGTAGAGGTGTCCTTGAAATATATCTCCTCCATACAGTAACAGCGTATTGGGCACCGAGTCCTTGAACGTGTTGACCGCCTTCACGAGTCTCCCGATGCCGCCGTAGCAGGGTTCAGGAGGTCGGCAGCTGGTGGTTCTTCCGCTGACGGGATCGAAGTGAGAATGGATGTCATTATTATGGAGGATACTGAGGTGAAGTTTGGAGGAGGTGAGGGAGGTGGTTGATGCTAAAAGAAGGAGGAGGAGTAGTCGAGACATCACGTGCTGTGCTGAGAAGATCTGGAAAAAGAAACGGAAAATCGATCAACATGTTTGGTTATTTGATGAACACCATCTCATAGAAATTAAAAAAAAAAAAAGAAATCGTTTGATGATGCTTAGTAGACACGAAAATGGTAATGTTGTGAAAGATAATGTCGGGAATGAAAAGGTGGTTTTAGGATAGTTTAAAGGAAGGGTGCCACCTTTTGGACACAACGCAGTTTTTACAAGATTAGCCTCACATGAACCTAAAAACCGGCTTCACTTACCTATGCTCGAGACGGTCAGCATTGAATCCGCACGTGAAGTTATCATTTGCGAGTTTTGCTGCCAGCATTCGGGCAGGCAAAAATCTTCAGCACTATTTCCTCGTCGTGTTAAGGGTATTTTATAAAACATGAAATCAGCAAAGGTATGTATAAAAGTTATACTTTTGAAGCATGTTTTATCATTTTGAAAGGGCATATTTTTTCTTTATGGTATACACTTAAGTTTTAAAATTTTAATTGGGAAGTTTTTCTAGTAAGTTGCATGAAGGGTGAAGGGTTCCATAGATCTCTTAAACATTGTAAAGGAAAAACCTTTACTCGACTTATTTGATGTATTTATTTGATGTATTTATTTATTATTATTATTATTATTTGATGTATTTATTTGATGTATTTTATTGATGTATGTAGTTTCAGTGATGCTTTTCGATGCTAAGCGATGCTTTCCGCGATGCGAGTCGGATGGACTTCGCTCAGGCGGTGTCAGGTCGCTGCCGCCGGGGCCAAGCTGTGTCCGGGCAGGCGGTGAGTCAGTGAGCGAGATGGACTGACGGTGTGAGGGTGCGCGCTGAGGAATACAGAATCTACAAGCTATTTCGGCAATCATGGCGAACTTCGACTTGAAACTTATCCCGGAGTATGATGGCACTAGTGACTTTTCGTGTTGGTATGAGAAGGTGGAACTGGTGTGTGGCCTGCAAAAACCGGCAGTGGACTTGGCCGTGGTGGTGCCGTTGAGACTGACAGGGGGTGCCTCGGCTGTTTGTCGCCAACTGAGTGAAGCCGACAAGGCGGACGCAGGGAAAGTGAAGGCGGCTTTGCAGCGTGCGTTTGCAGTCGACAAGTTTAAAGCCTACGAAGAGTTCCGAGATCGCCAGCTGCGGGTCGACGAGTCCGTCGATGTGTTTCTGGCGGACCTACAAAGACTGTCGTCGATCTTCGGAGGCATTAACGAAGAGGGATTGAGCTGCGCATTTGTGGCAGGACTGCCCGAGTCCGTGCGGCACGCTCTCCAGACAGGCGCCCGCATGGAGTCCCTGTCTCTGTCGGAGATGGTGGACCGGGCCCGTGCTATCCTCTGTCGAGATAGCGTTCTGGGGGTAGCTGCAGCGGCAGACCACCGCGGTCCGCGCCGTCAGGAAGCCACCGTTTGCTATGCGTGCGGACAGCCCAACCACTTGGCCCGCGATTGTCTTCGTGGTCGAGGTGGCCGTGGACGTCGAGGTGGTTTGGGCGGAAGCAGGCTCTGCTTCCGGTGCAGCCGACCCGGCCACGTGGCAGCTACCTGCCCGGAAAACGGCGGCGGAGAGGTGGCCTCAGCGCCAGCCTCCTCTCCGGCTCACCAGTGAGTGGCGCTCTGCCGACCACGCGCCTGTCGGTGGACGGAGTGATGTGTCGAGCCCTCGTGGATACCGGATGCACCGTGAGCGTCGCGCACTCCTCCGTTTGCCGCCGCTGGTCTGCGGAGCGAATCAACGTTGTGACACTGAGTGGAGAACGATACGCATGCGAAGGCAGAGGTTACGTGTCAGTGCAGACCATGTTTGGTGCTCGAGTTGAGTTGGAAGTGCTGGTGTCTGCTAGAAAGCCTTTGAACTTTTCATTCATTCTGGGAATGAACGGTGTGACTGCTCTGCAGGGCGTGTTCGTTAGTGCATCCAGTGAAGTGAACTTTGGAGTGGACTCAGCTGTGCCGGCCGCTCCAGTTGCAGCGGCTGCCAGTGGCGTCTCGGATGGAGCAGCCTCATCGCTGCATCCGGGCTGCAATGAGACGGCGGCGCAACCCGAACCGACACCGACCGACCTGCACCCGGACCGGGCACCAGTTGTGGATGCACCAGATTATGCCGTGTACTTTGATCCGACATCTAAGGCGTGGAGAATGAAATGGAAGTGGACTGACGGAGCAGAGCCGGAGTGCCTGCAGAACACTGTCGCACAGTACAGGGTGCCGTGTGACGCTCGCCGTGAATTTGACGATGAACTCAAACGTTGGGTGGAGCAGGGCTGGCTTATTCCCTACAACGAGTCAGAGCTTGGCCCACCAAAGGGTCTGGTGCCTTTAATGGCAGTTCAACAAAAGAACAAATCGAAAGTGAGACCTGTGCTTGACTATCGTGAACTGAACAATTACTTGACAGCTCACACAGCTGACGCAGACGTCTGTGCGGACCAACTGAGGAAGTGGCGACGACATGGCGAAAACGTTGCGGTCGTAGATCTACGTCACGCGTATTTGCAGATTCAGGTTGACCGCCAGCTGTGGCCGTTTCAGACGGTGATGATCGAAAACCAGAGACATTGTTTGACACGGCTCGGTTATGGATTGTGCGTGGCTCCGCTCGTCATGAAGGCGGTGATTCGGACGGTTCTGGAACGTGACGCGGACGTAAACCGGGCAGTGCTTCCGTACGTGGACGATCTGCTGGTGAACGAGGACATTGTTAGCGCAGAGCGAGTGGTGGCTCATCTGGCGAACTTTGGTCTCGAGTGCAAGCCTCCAGAGCGGGCGGCAGGCGGTGCGCGTCTGCTCGGTCTGCGAGTCTCACGGGAGCTTGGCAGGCTGGTGTGGAGCAGAGACAACCCAGTCGGACCACCACCGGCTGTGCTCACGCGCCGTGGAGTGTTCTCGTGGTGCGGACGCCTGATCGCTCACATGCCCGTGTGTGGTTGGCTCCGCCCTGCCGTGGCCTGGCTGAAACGACGCGTGAATGACGTCACACAAGGATGGGATGACATCACCTACGACGGAGTTCTGCAGAAGCAGATTAGTCATGTCGCGACTCGGGTAGCCAGTCACGATCCGGCACACGGTCTGTGGAGCGTGCGGAGCGACCGCGCTGTGGTTTGGGTGGATGCGAGCTCCGTAGCAGCGGGTGTGGTGGTGGAGTCACCTGACGGCGACGTCATTGAAGACGGATGCTGGCTGAGGAAGGATGAATCCACACACATAAATGTTGCGGAGCTAAATGCGGCCGTGAGAGGCATCAACGTGGCCGTCGCTTGGGACATGCGTGTCATCGATCTGCGCACGGACTCGGTCACAGTGCACCGTTGGATCAACGATGCATTGAGCGGCCGCACTCGGCTGCGCACCAAGGCACACGGAGAGATGTTGATCAGACGCAGGGTCGACATGATTCGACAGCTGGTGGATGAGCTCGAGCTGTCGCTGTCTGTAACTCTAGTGCGGAGCGCAGCGAATCGAGCAGACGAGCTGACCCGAGTGCCGAAAGACTGGGTGCGTGATGAGTCATCGCCTGCAGCTACTGAGACAATGGCCGGCTGCGAGGCTGCGGCCAATGGGCTGGCATTGCCTAACTCTGATGACGATTCATCGGGTTCGGCAGTACTGAGAGGAGGCGATCAAGTCGCAGCTGCAGGTGGTAGCAGCGCTGAGGTGGATCGGATGACGCCGCGGGGAGACTCGGCCGGCGCGGCAGAGGACCGGACGGAGGATCAGCTTGCACCAGGAGGCTCTGCTGATATTGCGGAGGCCATCGCAGGAGTGCATGACCGCGCCGGACATCCCGGGGTTCGTCGGACACTGTACTTTGCACGGCGTGACATTTCAAAGGACGTGACGCGAGCTCAAGTGCAAAATGTGGTGAGCCAGTGTGACGCATGCCGCTCAATCGATCCGGCGCCAATGAAGTGGAGGCATGGCTCGTTGGAAGTGTCTGACGTATGGAAGCGACTGGCAATTGATGTAACGCACTACCGGGGCCAGTCGTTTCTCTCGGTTGTGGACTGTGGACCCTCGCGGTTCTGTCTGTGGCGACACCTGAGTCGTCCGGACGCTGATGTCACGATCGCTCAGCTCGAACAGATCTTCTTCGAGCGCGGGGCACCTGAGGAGCTGCTTTGTGATAATGACACCATCTTTCGCAGTCGGAGTTTTGCGGCTTTTGCAGCGAGGTGGGGCGTGCGTCTTCGATTTAGGGCGGTTCATGAGCCGGCTGGCAATTCGATAGTTGAGCGGAACCATCGCACGATCAAGGTCATTGCTGCGCGAAAACAATGCTCGGTGGCCGAGGCAGTCCACCTGTACAATGTAACGCCGCGCGAGGGTGGATCTGCACCCGCGAGTGTCGTGTTCCGGTACAATGTGAGGGACAATGTGCGGCCCGCTGCTGCCCCGCCGGCGCCCAACCCCGTACCAGTGAACAGTGAGGCAGCCGCGTATCGTGTTGGCGACCCTGTCTGGGTACGTCGTCGGGGAACTCGGTGTGTTGATGCGTCGCGTCCCGGCACGGTGTCTGATGTCGTTTCTGAGCAGGTCGTAGAAGTCGATGGAGTGCCGTGGCACGTGAGAAATTTACGCCGACGGAATGCCGCCGTCGAGGAGGGGCCCGTTAGTGAGGGCGACAGTGAGGGAGAGAGGGACGGTGAGAGTCTGGTCATTACCGTGCCGGTGGTGAATGATGCGGGCTCAGAGGGGAACAGTGGGCCGGAAGTCGTGGAGGGAGAGTCAGCTGAGATTGTGGGTGAGGAGGAGCGACAGATTCCACGTAGAAGCGAGCGGGAACGTAGACAGGCCCAGTATTTCCAATCGATGGGTTGATCCTTCGAGATCAAGGGTGGAGTGTAGTTTCAGTGATGCTTTTCGATGCTAAGCGATGCTTTCCGCGATGCGAGTCGGATGGACTTCGCTCAGGCGGTGTCAGGTCGCTGCCGCCGGGGCCAAGCTGTGTCCGGGCAGGCGGTGAGTCAGTGAGCGAGATGGACTGACGGTGTGAGGGTGCGCGCTGAGGAATACAGAATCTACATTATTTGATTTGATTTTTGTCTCAGTTGCGCCATCAATGCAAATGGCAGAATGATATGTTGCCATGACAACAGGATATGCCAGCCGTCCTAGCTGCCACATCAAACGACCTTGAGTTGTAGTGGTGATATAAACAACGATCTTTTTTTTTTGGCCAATGTATTAAATGCAATGTTTCGGTTTTTTGTATATTGTGGACGCGCTAACCACGTCTAAAAATTCAAATAAGTAAAATAGATTCATAGAACAAAAATTTCGGAAGGTGGCACCCTTCCTTTAACTAGTTGATTGTAAGAATAAAACAGGCAGGGTGGCATAGTCCAGCAATTTTATTATCGTGTCAGTCCTAAGTAGTTAATTAACCCACGCCGGGCCGCGGGGGGGGGGGGTGTTTGAACACCCCTCAAGCCGTATTCATTTGTGCACTTTGATCAATCGGGCAGGCTAAAAAATCCTACTATAACAAACATCGTTTATTCGATGTCTCTTCAAAACAAAGACACTGAATTTCGTCACCCTGCTTTTCCATATCCGTTTTGCACACATCATTCACTAACACAGGTGTTCAGTTTACTTCCTTTCTCGGCACGCACTCGGCCGGCAGTCCCCGGTATAAGAAGTTCTGCGTAACACAAGTCACGAGCAGTCAGTTCCTGTTAGCGTTTCTGCCGGGTTGGCTGCCCCATAATCGACCCATTTTTCTGCGTGACAGATTTCCTTCCATGGCTTCATTGTGGTATTGTTTATTGTTTACATAACGTGGTTAGTTGCTAACGAGCCACGGAAAGTTATCCATTGTTTTGAATGTCTTCCAAGCAATCTGAGGTAGCATGCTGATTTTTAGCAGTATTTACTAATCTATTGCCATATGTGACTAAACACAGTGGGCTACTTACAAAGTGCTGCATAGTAGTTACCATTGTGTTGATTCCTTTGAATTAAAAAGGCACGAGTGAATGTCAGTTTTTGGCATTGTATAGTAATGACTATGTAGTGTTTAGCTTGTATGTCGTGATATGATGTTTGTCATCGAAATGAATCCATTATCCAACCTAAGTGTCTCGCGTGGTAACGTGGATGAAAATGGTGCACCCCTAGTGCATATGATGCAGTTAAGCAATGTTAGGCACGTCAAATTTCAGCGAAATGTTGTTGAAAATAAACTGGAAAGGTACTCACTGCAATTGTAACGAGCAGTTTACTTATGTTTTGAATTTTACTGAGCACGATATATTGCAGCCTATAGGCGTCTTAAAAATCACCTATTGCTGGAACATTATCTTTTGGTATGTTTCATGATGCAGGTATCAAAAATGGAGAGGATTGGCACACGGCAGCGAGCTTGTTTTTAACCCGGCAGTTGCTGGGGTATTTCGCCACCCACCGATTGCTGGGGAGGGGGGGCGTTAAACGCCCCAGCCGATAACTCGAGAACCAATAGGCGCAGCGAAGCGCACGAGGCGGCAAACGAAAGAACGCGACGAGACGCTTCAGATGAGTACTTTAAAGTTGAATTTTGAGGTCACAGGTCGGGTTAAGGTCAGGTCAAACACCTGAAATCGGGCTTTCAGTAGCATGGACTTCAGGACTTCGCAATGGGCGCCTCTCGTCATAAACTTTGTCAAAACGGTGCACAATCCATCATATAAGGCCTACAAGAGTGTCAGCTCCATGTAGGGGTCAGTCAAGCATAGGTCAGGGTCAAGGTCAGTTCAACCGGGTAGGCACATATCCCCGAAAATTAAAACTGATATTCGCAGCCTGTGACACATGTTTTATGGTAATTTGGGGCGCAGAACACTATGGTGACATTTATTTTATCATATGTGTACGTGTTTGGCTCAAAAATTTCAATTTAAGAAATGCATGTATCATGGTCGTGAAGTTGTCACGAGAAATTGCCAAGATTCAGTTCAAGATTTTGGAAAATGCGGAACGATAATCAATAATCGAAGATAGCCATTTGATTGTTCATGGTATTAACAGTCTAATTGCGTTTACGGCATGTTTGTATGTCTATTCTGTGATTTTATATGATTTTTTGAACATATGCCGTTTTTGGTCGAAAGCTCAGAAATCATGACGTCACTAAAACCTCGATATCTCAAAAATTTTCCGACCGATTTCTTTGAAACTTTGTCACAATAAACTTCAATCAATTCCCTACAGGTACTCAAAATTTGGCGCGCCTGCGTCGCCGTTTTTACGCTATGGCCCGGCGAAAAAAGTGGGGGCGTTTAACGCCCCCCCCCCCCCCCAGCAACTCGCGGGTTAAAAGGGTGAGAAATAAGTTTATTGTTCGCATTCTGCATTGACGCTCTCCCGACCCAATACTACAGGTGGATTTTGCGCCAATAAATCACTCTGTACCAGGTCTGAAATAATGTTGAAGTAGCTACGGCTGGAACATTGCAAAGCAACATTCGTATAAATCAATACATATATTGTTGGAGGCCTATAGGTATAGAGTTTACATATGCATTTATTCACCGATATGCTATCGGTGAATAAGGCCGCCGAAACGTCTGTGCAACACTTAGTTTGTATTATCACGGCGTTGTGATGAGAGCTTGTTGCGAAAGATGCTGCAAATAAAAATAATCACGTGAAAAAATATTATTGAAATAACAGCCAGTATCCTAAAAGGTGTTTGTCAAGCCGGTTGACCCGAATCACATAAGCGGATCATCTTTGCATGCTCTTACGAGGCATCAACATCCGAATTTGAGCTAAGCGTGCTTCACACGGAACTATGCTCCATTTAGAAAATTGCAATTTAGTAATGGAGCCAGCAACAGGCGCTGCATTCCACTATAGATCATTTGTGACGTGCCCTAGAACTCTTCATATCACGCAATCCTAACACGAGTTTGAAATGCATGCAGTAACAGTTAGTTTCGAATCGATAGAAAAGGTGCGTTAGGCATCAGTTATGTAGAAAGCAATTGATCCACATAGATACGTTTGATAAGGAAAAATTAAATGCATTCAGTGGTCAAAGATTGCTCCTGTTTTAATTAGAGTCGATGGCATGTTCAATAGGAATTTCAACAAAACACGAAAACAACAATAACAAATAGGCATAGGAGGCGGAACGGGGAGGGCACTGGGGCACCATGCCCCCCTTTAATTTTGGCATTTTAACATTAGCCGTATGTTATGGGCGTTGCATGGAAAGAATGGCACCAAATGTCGGCAGTGCCCCCCCCCCCCTTATATTGAAGGTGTTCCGCCGCTACTGCACATATGCAGATACCACAATTACAGCGCGTGCGCTTTAGTACCCGACAGAACAAAGCCAAAGGACACGCATCTATGTATATTCTATAATTTATACCAACATGCATGCGCCTAAAACGCGTAGGCACCGGCGGTTGCTCTCATTCCATTTTGGTGCACTCAGGAAGCCAAAAATCAACTCAGGAAAGTGAGCAGAACAATGAGCACGGATATTTGATGTCATTCCGTTCCATTCTATTTTCTCCGTGAATTACGTGTAATTGGGTGCCAGAGAGTCTCATTGTCACGTGCCAGCTCGTGTAAAAAACTTGTTTTCTGTTTTGCCACATGCGCGGAAAACAATGACTTCTATGAACGCTAGTAAGGAAGCGAACACTGTTGAAAAGATTTGTCATACCACGTGAAAGGATGTCGGTTGCTACTGCGGACTGAGAAAGCCAAAAACATGGCGATGCTAAGTCAGTAATTTGTTTATTTATAGCTGACAGGGTGACCGATGGGATAACAGGTGTTCCAGTTCTTATGCCTGTTCACAGCTGTAAAGATTGCCAGTATATATAAGTAAGGAAGCGGGAAGGAAAAGAGATATCCGGTAAGGAAAGTAGGTCAAGTAATAGACTTGGTGTATTCGTCAACATGACTAACAAATCAATAACCCCACCAAGCTTTAATCTCGATATCAATAACCTCATCACATAAACACTATTGCTCGTGTTCGACCCTCACTATAAACAGCTTTTTGATCACAGCACGAGAATCGCTAGCTGAATCACTGAGAAAACTAGTAAGCGCGCATTGTATTTGAGGTATGAATAATATCTTCAAAATAAGTTTTGAACAGTCACCGACGATGTAACGTTATGTTAGATGCCGTAAAATTTATCAATTAGTTCACCCATAATTCCTGACAAGTCGTCATTCTCTGTCATGTTGTAGATATGGGGAAATACGAGCTACGAGTCTGTGAAATAGCAAGTAATTTTGATAGAGTTGATCGTGTGTGAAATTTGGTGAAATCAAGAATCAAGAATCAAGAATTAAGAATCAAGAATCAAGGTTGTTTGGGCTCTGGAAGAAGACGTCGAGGTCTATGTTGTAGCCCATTTCTTTTTTGAATCACGCGTTTTCCTACATCAGTTTGATTTCTCTTGGGTCAGTCTTGTCTGTCTGCCCGATGTTTGTCGTATCTTGACTTAAATTGGTTAGATGTTTTTGCCATCTTGGTGTGAGAGCTTAACAAATTCCATTTATTTATAACTCTTTGTGAGAAAAATCTTCCTCTCTTTAACGTCCGGTGGTGGGGCTTGTACAGTTTGAGGTAATCTCGCTCTGTTCGGTTTCTAACGTTAAATAATTGGGTGAGGTCACACTCGTGGAGCTGATGGAGGATTTTGTGGGTCTCAAGTAAGTCTCCCCGTTCTCTTCTCTCTTCTAGGGTGGTAAGCTTAAGCTGTCTCAGCCGCTCTGGATAATTTAACCCTTGCAGTCCCACAACTCTTCTTGTAGCTGCTCTTTGAACTGTTTCAATCTTATTGATATTATATTTCTTATATGGAGACCACACTTGGGGACAGAATTCAATGTGAGGGCGAACAAATGTTTTGTATGTGAGATTAAACATTGCCGGCTTCAGCTTTTCAAAGGTTCTCCTTACCATGCCCCAACTGGCATATGCTCGTTGGGTGCATTTGTTGATATGTTTGTTGAACTCGAGCGAGGAGTCAACAATAACACCCAGGTCTCTTTGTTCGTTGGTGCTCTCCAGCTTAGTACCACCGAGCATGTAGACTGGTCTGTCGGACATCATTTGTTTGGTACCGATTCGAAGGGTCTGGCACTTAGAAGCAGGGCTGCGGAGTCGATGGATTTTCGGCGACTCCGACTCCGACTCCGACTCCGGCTTTCAAAAACCAGCTCCGACTCCGACTCCGACTCCGGGCAGAATTGTCGACTCCGACCGACTCCAACTCCCGACTCCGACTCCGCAGACCTAGCAGGGCTGCGGAGTCGACAGATTTTCGGTGACTCCGACTCCGACTCCGGCTCGGGTTTCTAAAATCGACTCCGACTCCGACTCCGACTCCGGTCACAACTGTCGACTCCGACCGACTCCGACTCCGACTCCGACTCCGACTCCGCAGCCCTGCTTAGAAGCATTGCAGCATAGTTTCCATTGACGAGACCAGTGCTCAATCTCTTGGAGATCCCCTTGTAAGCGCTCCACATCTTCATGTGACTTGATGTGTCGGTAGATTTTACTGTCATCAGCAAAAATTTGCACCTGGCTAACTATTTGATCCGGCATGTCATTAATAAACAGAAGGAACAGTGTGGGACCGATCACTGAGCGCTGTGGGACGCCAGTTGCCACCTTTGCCCAGCTTGAGTGGGCTCCGTTGACTACAACTCTCTGTTTCCTATCGTAGAGGAAGTCTTCAAGCCAGTTAAGCAGCTGACCGCCAATCCCTGATCGGTATAATTTATGACAAAGTCTTGCATGTGGTACGGTGTCAAAAGCTTTTGCAAAGTCTAGATAGACAATGTCCAGCGGCGCCGCCACGCTTTTATGAGCACTACGTACACCCGCATGCAGGTTAGTGGTAGGCTCAGGCACGACACCCAGGGTGGGATGAAAATTTTCCCAAGTTCCAAGGTGCCTACTGCCTATTTATAACATCACCAAAACCTGAAAACTCTCCGGATTCGTCCCACTGATTATCGAGAAGTCAACATTTTCATTAAAAATAATACAAAATGAGTAAAACGAATGATCTAATAAACACCCAGCTGACCAAGGGAAAGACGGCTGTCCCTGCCGTCCCTCCCTTGGCTTCGAACCGATTGCAGTCTGCAGAATAATGTATGTAGTTACAGTTGCACTTACACTATGTCGGGTCAGCTCAGCTCAGACCGTGTCGGCTCAGCTCAGCGGAGAGATGCCCGTGGACTGGAGCGGGACGTGTCGGCTCGGCGAGCTGCCCTGGCCGTGTCGGCTCGGCGGGCTGCCCAGACAGTGTCGGTTTTGCGGGCTGCCCGGACAGTGTCGGCTCGGCGGGCTGCCCAGACCGTGTCGGCTCGGCGGGCTGCCCGGACAGTGTCGGCTCGGCGGGCTGCCCGGACAGTGTCGGCTCGGCGGGCTGCCCGGACAGTGTCGGCTCGGCGGGCTGCCCGGACAGTGTCGGCTCGGCGGGCTGCCCAGACAGTGTCGGCTCGGCGTGCTGCCCAGACAGTAGAGGTGGCAAAACTGGAAAATTTTGGGACCCGGACCCGGACCCGGTCTGACTGGCACATTTCTGGAACCGGTCAGACCCGGTCTAAGTCAGCGTTGGAACCAGATGGACCCGTTCCCGAAATTCATTATGAAAATTGTGTACAGTTGTAACTTGTAGGTATAGCAAGAATAAAATAGTTTCTTTCCAATTGGGCATACTTGTGTTGCAAAGTAAAAAACTCATGCCATGGTCATTTCACTTCGCTTCACAGTTTGTATTTTAGAACCAGATTCAGGTCATATTTAAGAATATAAGAAGTAAGTAGACCAATGAATTTCATGCTAACCTAAGCCACTTTTACTACAGCTGCTAAAAATGATGTGAACTGGGGATCCATGGAGCAGTGCCTTCACCAGAGTCAGAACCTAACATCAACATGGAACAAGATAACATACTGATACATACCTTTTCTAATATTCTTGGTAAAAGATATTCGTTTTAGAATTAATTCATTAGTCCTTACAAATATTATCAACTATCCAAGGCCCCAAACGAGAAAACATTCAAAATCAAAATAGAAACATCAAAACTTTGTGAGGTCCGCCAGAAATGTCGACACGATAGCAATGCAAGGACAAAACAGGCGTTAAATCACTGCAAAATTTTGTTGGGGTTAAAGTACTGCAGAATCGTAATGGCAAATGGCAATAAACTGCAAGGTTGTGATCATGACTTAAGTGCCAATTTATTAACGTAGAAAACAAACCACATTTTTTTGTTAGTACTTAGATATAGAATATATACCAAGGGTTCTGAGACTTACTTGATTTCTTCCCAAACGTGTTCCAAAATTGTAACCTTTATGCAATAGATTAGCGTGCGTAAGGTATAGCATATATGACGCTCAAATGCGCCATTTTCACATCAACATGGAATCATTGGCCTTGGAGAAGGGCATTGGTATTGACTAAGTTTTTTGCCAGCTGCTGCCGTATGATGGCGCTAGTAGAGCGCTATATGTATAATACGCTCTGCTAGCGCCACCATGCGGCGCCAGTTGGCTAAAAATCTGATCAATACTACGGTTTCTGGAGAATGCCTTGGATTCATTTTTAGCTTTCTGGATTTATGAAAGGGCATGTTGGTTTTATGAGTTGTTGGTTTTTGAGTTGTTGGTTTTATCGTTGGGAGGAGCGGAGACGGCATGGAGGCGGATCTTCGCCTCCCGTTCCGTCGACGAAGCTGTCGCCGAGGAGTAAGTAAGTAAGTAAGTTTATGAGTTGTCTTCTGGCCGTGATAGAAATAATTTCAAAGCTGTTAAAGTTATGAAATGCATTTGAATATCAAACATGAACTCTGATTTCCGGTGGGCATAGTGACTGGTATGTCAATGTCTTTGAAAAGGCAGGTGGAGGTGAGAATGCCACTGGTCAGCCTTGCTTCAATTGGATTTGTGTCCATATATGAATGGATTTCAGTCATATCTACTTACCTACATATGTTATTGGTATTTGATTTCTACAGCTCAAAATATTGCTAGGTTTTGTACAGCAAACTGAATGGAAGTGATCCGAACAAACATTTGGTGAAATGTTTTCTGGATTGCTAGCACTTAGAACTTGTTTATTCTGTTGTAGGTGACAAGATAAGAAATTGAAGCAAGACTGACCAGTATGCTATAGAATAGGTAGCCCAATCTGCAGGAATATTAAAATTCAAAAGTGGAATTGGGACTTATGAACTGGAAACTGCATCAACTATGACTATGTTTGCCAAAGCATAAAAGATATTAATTTAATATTTACCATAAAGCACAGGGAAATGATAGGACCCGGTTGGACCCGACCAAATATTTTGGGTACCCGGTCTGGACCCATCCGGGTCCAGACCGGTTCCATAGACCGGGTCCCCGGGTCCACATTTTGCCACCTCTACCAGACAGTGTCGGTTTTGCGGGCTGCCCAGAGCGTATCGGCTCGGCGGGCTGCCCAGAGTGTGTCGGCTCGGCAGAGGATTGTGTCGGACCAGCAGAATTCGTCGGCTCGACTGCATCAGAGTGCCTGAGGGACAGGATCGATGGGATCCGGAGGAGAGCGGGAACCGGTTAAAGGAGCAATGGGATTCGCGTTAAAATGCGAACAAAATGATACATATGTACAAGTATATATTTTACATGATCAAGAGGTGCATACGGTAGAGTGAGATGAGAAGAGTTGTGTTGAGCGCGGATCACATTTAGGTGGGGAACAAATTTAGTTAAGCCAACTATCTCATTTACCTAACTCATTGGAGTCCAGGCATTACCCCCCCCCCCCCCTGACTTGACCGTGTCTCAAACGGTCAAATGACCACCGTCCACCGCCAGTGACTCGGAGTAGAAAGAAGTATCACACGCGATAAATTCACGTTCTTCTTATGGAGACTAGGGTGTTTCAATAAACACGAAATTTTCCGGACTACAATGCGCAGCCCCACAATCGATTTCAATGCACTAAAAAGTAACCAGGCCAAAATTTTAGACCTCTCTCTTAAGGCCGTGTTACACTGCCGAATTTTGGCCACGATCCTGTCGCCGAATCACGTCGTGTAGGAAATCGGCGAACAGTTCACCGACAGAGGCGAACAGTTCGCCGACAGAGCCCGATTTGCAGAAAACGGGTGGGGGCCCCCCTAATCGTGCGCGGGTCGAAGCTGATCCATGATTCGGCGAACATCGCGAATGAATGGCGAATCTGTTGCGAATAGTCGGCGATACCTTGGCAACAAGTCGGCGCACGCAGCGACATCTCGGCGGCGACTCGGCGACTGTTTGGCGATCATGTTCGTTTATTATAAGTTCGGCGAACGGCCACGAAATTTTCATTTTTCATGAAATATTCGTGGCGGTCGTGACGAACCGTAAAAGTCGCGCGGTGGACAACGACTGGTCTGCGAAATGCCAAGACCGTGGAAGAAAGATCCCGAATCGGTCCGCGACATAGGATGACTTGCATATTCGTGCACATTCGTGTACCAAAATTCGGCAGTGTAACAAGGGCTTTAGTGCATATCTTCAGGTCGCGCAGGGTGACGAAAGTTTCAGAACGTTTACTATGGAAAGCCAATGGGAGGAAGGTCGGAAATATTGCATAAAATCATACATGAGTGATACGGAGTCTCGCAAACTACAGATCACGGTGCAGTTTTGGCTCTCCGTTTCCTGGAGCAGCAGAAGGCTAGGTGCAGAAGAAAAAAAGTAGGTACCGGAAAATTCTTATTCATCCTGCATAGCTATGATAAAATTGGCAAAAACGGCCAAAAACGGTAGAAAAAACGTGGTTAGTCAGGGTGAATAAGAATTTCCCGGTACCTACTTTTTTCTTCTACACCTAGCCTAGCCTAGCCTAGCCTTTGGATTGGAGAAGGACCGTACGTACCTCTGAGCCCGGTAAGCAGTCCTTACTCCTTACCTTTTCTTAGCTGGCAGTCTGAGAAAGTGGTCCATTGGACCCTGCAGCTTCCGTTCCTTCATTCTCCTTACAGCAGTCAACGGACGCGTCGAAATAAACAACTTCTAGCACTCCACTCTTCTACTCTGCAGATCTGAGATCACTACCACCTTGCTGACCTTGCTACCACCCAAGCCCTATATCATTATGAGCAACCAATCACTCACAAAAGGCCTATACACCAAGGCCCTAAAACTCTACACCACGCTCGGCGCTTGCTCGGCGCGGTGCATTCCCGACCCATGGTTGAGCCGCCTTGGTTCAAGACAAGGGTTCAAGCAGGTTCTAGATTCTCTTGAAGATTCGGCGGATACCTTGGTTGAGCCTTGAGCCATGCTTGAGCCCAGGTTGAGCCAAGCCGCCAAGCTTCCTAGTTGTTATGGCAACAAGAGCGTACCTTATTTTTTTAGCAGTTCAAAATGACAAATGTAATTTTGGTATGTCAAAACTGGTCAAAACAAACTGAAGTTTGGTGATTTTTTTCAATTAAAAAACTTTTCAAGAAAACGTGATTAAATTTTTTTATATAAAATAAATTAACTTTTTTTATTTTGAGCAGTACGTACTGTACGTATAGTGGATTTCCAAGTCAAAAATTGCACCACGTACACTGTATGTACTGTACGTAGTGGTGGCGGCGCCCCTGACAATGTCTGTAGGTACCTTTTCATCAATGCTGCGGCTGCAGTCTTCCAAAGTGGAGAGGAGGTTTGTTAAACACGACCTTCCGGAAACAAAGCCGTGTTGGCGTGGGTTCAAAATGTTGTTCTGCAAAATATGACTCATTATTTGTTCATTGACGATTCTTTCCATCACTTTACTGCATATGCAGGTTAAACTAATTGGGCGGTAGTTTTGGGCTTCAGTTCTTGATCCCTTCTTATGGACTGCTGTGACGTATGCCATTTTCCAAAGACGAGGGACATGTCCAGTGTCCATCGAGTTTTTGAATATGATCCTCAAAGGTACTGCTACATTTTCTGCGAGTTCAGCTAGGAGACGTGGGTGAAGATCATCTGGCCCTGGTGACTTGTAGGACTTAAACTGGTTGACGCATCAATATGCGTCAACCAGTTTTCTCAGTAATTCAGTTAGCAATTCTCCTGCTGTGTTCAAAAAGACGCTTACAGTGGGGGTCGAACTTAAAGTAAACGAACCATAAATGAAAGCCCATCGTACAAACAAATGACCTCACAGGTAGCAGAGAGCACCCGACACCTTTCCGTGCTTCTATCCTCAGGATACTGAAATCCTTCTCCTCCACGCCGCAACCCCCCTCCGGGCTGGACAGGCAACTTTATCTCATGCGGGCTGCTCCATTGGAGCGGCACCGCTGCTCCTGAGGGAGCGCACCCCGTAGCCGGGTGCAGTGAGTGCCTTGGGGCTGGGTGGCCTGTCCTCTGGACGGGCTCAGCCCCGGCGACTCACTAGGGTGCCTGCCCAGACCAATGTCTCCCCCTAATTCCTATCATCCTTCCGGCTCTGCAATGGTCTTGTCGACCGAAAGGGCCTAACCCAACAAAACAAACAAACAAACAAAAGAGCACCCGATAAGTCCACTGCCCATCGATGCAACAGACACTGACAATAGCTGTTTTCACGACGGGCTATCCGGCGAATGAACCTAATTTGACCAAATCTGCACCTAATCTGCACCAAATGTGCACCAAATGTGTACCAGATGGTCGTCGCGAAAACGGCTACTATTGTGTTACTACCACTTACGTCAGCGGTAGTCAGGCGTGAATTCCGTAGAGCCTGTTTGTGGATGACTTACGTCAGCCTTCGCTATAGGTTACATCAGCAAACGCTTTATTTCTGACGTCGTGGTCCGCCGCTGTCATATATGGATATTATAAATCATAGATCCTAAAAAGTACCCCGCCGCCCACGCCACCGTGCGACGTAGCGATCATGTAGCGCTTATTGCGACCGCGTCCGTTGACCTACGACCATGAAATTTTCAGGATGTGTGGCTGATTTTGACAGGTATAATTCGTATCAAATTTTGGGCATAATGCAGCCGGTGGTGCGCCCTTGGCACGTGCTCACGTGCGCCATAGGGTTAGCATTGTAAACGGCAAAAGCAGACTATTGCTCGAGAACAGTAAAGGCTACAGAGGTGAAATTTTCGTGACAAGTCGGACGCGTGCACTCTTGTATCGTATCAAATTTTCGAGGGGATGGGTTCAGCGGTATCACACATGGTAGGGCCTAGTTGTAGTTTACTATAGTATGGGCAGTAATCGCCACGCCATGTGTGGATCGGATCGCCCATGATCGTAAATACAGGGTGTTTCATAAAAAATGTCCTGGTTTTGATTGCATTTTGGGGTGCCCTATTAATTGCAATCACGTGTTTTTTTTTTCACTGCAATCGAAAGCACGTGCACGGGAAATTTTCCTCACGCACCTTAGCTCACTTCTCACCATGAAGCATCTGAGTAAGGAAGAAAAAACAAAACTGGTTCAGTTTTACTGGTCGTCACGTTCTATCATTCTAACACAGCGACAGTTTACGGCTCACTTCAAAACCCGATTCACACCGTGCCCGAAAACAATCCTGCGTTTGCAAGAAAAGTTCCTAAGAGATGGGTCTATCCTCAATTGCTACAAAGGGAAAAGTGGACGGCCAACGACACAAAGGACCCCCGAAAACATCGCCAAGGTGAAGTCCGTAGTCAATGGGGACCCCAAGAAGTCCATCAGGAAAATCGCCCAAGAAGTTGGCACAAGCCACTCAACGGTGCGGAGAATAATGAGAAAGGACCTCGAACTGTTCCCATATAAAGTGACAGTGCATCACAAGCTGTCGGAGAACGACAAACATCAGAGAGTGGCTTTCGTAAAGTGGCTCAAGGACCAGACTGCCGCTAATCCTGGCTTCTTGGATGGGGTCTGGTTTAGCGATGAGGCCCACTTCCACCTTACTGGACAGGTGAACACCCAGAACTGCCGTATATGGGCCTCGGCACCACCCGAAACGTTGCTGGAAGTCCCACTGCACAGCCCGAGAGTGACTGTGTGGTGCGCAATGAGCTCCACCGGAATAATCGGGCCATTCTTCTTCGAAGACGGCAACGGGTGCACTCAAACGGTGAACAAGGAACGCTATGTCCGCATCCTGGAACGCTTCTGGGCCACAGTGCAAGAAGGCTCGACTTCAGGTGGTGACGATATCTGGTTCCAACAGGACGGGGCCACCCCGCACACCTCGAAGATGGCCCTCCAGTGGCTCCAGGAGCGTCTCGGGGAGAGGATCATCAGCCGCGGAACGGACACTCCCTGGCCCCCTCACTCCACTGACCTGACACCCCTCGACTTTTACCTGTGGGGTTTTCTTAAGTCCAGAGTGTACAGCGGGAGCCCGGGGAGTCTCGGAGAGCTCAAGCGGGCGATCAGACGCCAGGTGCGTGCGATCACGCCCGCCACATGCGCCCGAGTTATCGGGCACGTGGCGAAACGGGCCGACGTATGTCTGCTCCGAAAAGGAGGACATCTCGAGAACGTGCTGTGAGCGGCGCTGAACGCATGATTCATGTTCGTGATATGTATGTAATAAATCTCCATTCCTTGTGGAATCGTTTAAACCATTGTGGCTGGATATGTGACTATTAGATTTTTCGTTATAAGCAAAACAAATCAGGACATTTTTTATGAAACACCCTGTACATACATATGTACATACGTACATATAGTTCTTTTTTTGCTCGACTCTAACTTAAAACATCTTTTTGAACACAGCAAGAGAATTACCGGATGAGTTACGTACTGACAAAACTGGTTTGCGCACAATGTATTAGAGATTTTAAAACATGTTTAAAATAAGTTTCGTACAACGATGACGTACCACTATGGAAAACGCCGTGCAATAACTTAATTAATTTAATTATAATTCCTGACAAATCGCCTATACCCCTAGAGCTGTAAATATAGGCAAATACGAGGTGAGGGTCTGGGAACTAGGAACCAGGTTGACATAATTTTGATAAAGCTGATTTGTCTGTGAAATCAATGTGCACCAGCCAGTTCTTTCAGTAATTTAGCTAGCAATTATCGTTCTGTGTTCAAAGAGACGTTTACAGTGAGGTTCGAGCATATAAAAGATACAGTGCGGAGAAGATTACGTCATATACGTGCTGGTATAATCTGCGGTTTTGCCAGATATTCTTGTTTTGTTGCCTATAAATTACTCAGTACAGACGACGCGTTGCCTACTCCGAACGAAGCTTTTTAAAACATTTTGTTCGTCTTGTTTTTCAAATGCATCATCGGGTGCGCTTCACCCTTAAGTCACAATTTAATTAAACACTGTTCGGTGTAGATTCTACCAAGATTTTTCATGATCGTGAGGTAATGACCTGTGTACATGATGTAAATGTTTAGAGAACCTTAACCATGACTAACGGGTGAAGTCATTATATGACAGCCCACTTGATATACCTACAGATTGGTGGAAATGATGGATGATGGAGTCACGGTCAGGCCTGATCGGACGTCATTTCTAGAGATTCACAGAACATTTTATACCTACGAGGCTTACTTCTTTTAAGTGAACTCTAC
Source organism: Amphibalanus amphitrite (assembly GCF_019059575.1). Lineage (NCBI taxonomy): Eukaryota > Metazoa > Arthropoda > Thecostraca > Balanomorpha > Balanidae > Amphibalanus > Amphibalanus amphitrite. The sequence goes on from NW_024883582.1 coordinate 23,898, forward strand.
AGCTTACGTGCTGACGAAAGTTAACAACTTGAAACATCAAAACAACCTTTCAAGTATTAGCCGTGGCCCTATTATACAAACCATAGATACAAACTAATAAATGCCACTATGTTTACTTAGCAAAGCATGTTTAAGCTATCATTGATTGCTCATATCACTTCGATGTTAATTGCTGCTACAACCTGACGAAACGCCATCCGTTCCCCCACTAACCTCATACAACTGCGTCATAAATGATAAAACTCAACAGCTGAATGCAGGGTAGGTACCAGCCTTTACAGCCTGTGTGAACTGCGCTTATTGACGGCACTAAAGCCATCACTTGGACTTAGACCGGCGAGACATTTCGCAGCACTTGTTGACAGGCGCTTTAGTGTTAGTGGGATCGATAGGTGTTCAATGTTGTTCATATTGTGTGATTAATCTATGGTGGGTTGAGTCGGACAAATTTGAACTGGGAATTCTAGTGCCCCTGGACGCCAAATTAGCGGGCAGAGGCTACAGGCGCATCCAATACATTGGGTTGATGTTGTTTTTTATGTAGAGGAGCCGTTCATGCTGCTTATGTGTATTGCTATATCGCCTATCTATATCCTTACGAGTCGAGTATTCGGCTCATCAAAATGGAGAGAAGCCAGAAATAACGGTAACACATGGATAAATTGCCACCTGACAGGATAAGCAAGCGGGAATGGTTACCTACAGATAAATAAGATATCTGGACATTCAGTACGCGTAAATGTCGTATAAAATACTATCATCTGCGAATTACGATTGAATCTAAGTGTGTTGTCGGTCGCACTGGAGGGGTAGGTCATTACCGTACAATTTCCATGTCACTCACCTGTGTTACCCAGTTGGTAAAACTCCGCCTTCTTCTTGACCTGCTTGACCTCTGTGACCTTAGTTGACCTTTGCAGCCTCGCTTGATCTTTCTCGACCTCTGCAATCTCAAATATTTTATGTGACCTTGCAGATCACTGTATACACTGTATCACTGTATAATCCCGCAGTATCTAATCTGATTCCCTCACTCTCACTCTTCTCTCTCCCTTTCCTCTCTTCCTCTTGCACTCTCCTCTCTTCCTCTTCCACTCCCCGCTCTGTCACTGGCGGCCTTGGGTCTCCCACGCTCTCCCCACTCCTCTCTATCGCTCACTCTCTCCCTCTGCACTCTCTGCTATGTGATCAGGATTTCTGCCAGCGTCACTTCCGTAGAGACTGGGGAGGCTATCTGCTTCCGGTGTATCTGTATCTGGGTATCTGGTATATCTGCAACGAGTATCCGGTGTATCTGTCACGTGAGAATCCGGTGTCACGTAAAAAAAAACCTGGCAGCAGCGGAGTTCCGACGCTACATCCTGTTACAGGTCATTCAAGTGATGGGAGTGACCAAAGGCTTATTGTATATTTTCTACCGTCCTGATTGTCCGCTGTTCACTATTAAATGTCTGCTGGCAAATGTACAATGTCTATTGTCTAGCATTAGGTATGTATATAGTCCACTGTCGGTACTGTTAATTGTCTATCATCTACTGTTTACAACCTGTTATCTACTGTCCACCGTCTTCTGGCTACCGTCCACCGTCCACCGTTCACATAATCCCGTCCACTGTCCGCAGTCCACCGTCCACTTCCACGGTCTACTGTCTAATGAACACAGTCCACCTTCCACTGTCCCCCGTCCACAGTCCACCGTCCACAATCTACTGTTCACCGTCCACCCCACACTCGCTCTCTCTCACCACTCACCCCCTCTAACCTTCGCCGCGCACCCGATCCCCACCGCGTCAGGTACAGAACTGTCACACATGTGTCCCTCCCTCCCCTCCCCTACCCTCCCCTCCCCTACAAGCCCGCCCCGCCCCCAGTGGTGACGTCACGGCATTACCTGATACAGCGCCGCGCCGGACGAGCCCCTGGCGGTGGAAATCGGAACTATCTCGTGAGGGAGCGGAGCGCTTTTATGGTCATGGGCGTTGTGGATTGCGACGCTAATCCTAACTGCTAGCAAGGGCGGATCTAGGGGGTCGTTTTGGGGGGGGTCACCAGTCGGCCGACATACCAGGTCTGGTGAATGAATTCTGACGACCGGGGGGGGGGGGGGGTAGGGAGCGAGTATGTCGAGATCAAAAAATGACATTTGATCTTCGTCGTTTATAAGATGAAGTTTTATCGTAAGTCACTCGGCTCAGTAGTTTTAGTTAGTGAAACCCACCTATATAGGAGCGTCGCCACGGATTTTTTACTGGGGGGGGAGGCGGGTCGACCGACTTAAAAACCCAGAAGTAGATATAGTTACCTCACTTTTAGCCTAATGCATTAGTAAATAGTAGCATACAGTCACGATCTCTCTTATTGACCTGTGTATGAATCGGCGGCGCGAAGCGCCGCAAAAATTTGCAAAAAAAAGTTGTCAAAACACAGCTCTAAAACACAAATATTACAACCTTTTTAGCATGCTAGTACAAGCCGGAGTTCCTTCACAGTACACATATGAATTCCGATTCAATTTGACACGGTTGGTGTTATTACAGTCACTGTTATTTCTCTCTTATTGATTGGTGTATAAATCGGCGGCGCGAAGCGCCGAGAAAATTTGCAAAAGAATGTGTCGAAACACAGCTCCAAAACACAAATTTTACCACCCTTTTAGCATTGCAGTACAAGCCGGAGTTCCTTTACAGCACACATATGAATTCTGATTCAATTTGACACGGTTGGTTTATGTAATTACAGTCAAGATTTCGTATTGACCTGTACGTATGTACATAAATCGGCGGCGCGAAGCGCCGCGAAAAATTTGCAAAAACATTTGTCAAAACACAGAGGGGGCCTCCTCTCTACAGAGGACCACCGATCTCTACTGCGGGCCTCCTCTTTTCACAGGGCCTCTTAACTACAGAAGCTACAGGGCCTCCTCTCTACAGAGGGCTTCCTCTCTACTGAGGGTCTCTCCCTTTAAGAGGGCCTCCTTTACAGAGGGCCTCCTCTCTTCAAAGAGCCAGAGGACCTCATCTCTGCAAAGGGCCTCCTCTCTTCAGAGGGCCTCTTCTCTACAGAGGGCCTCCTTTCTTCAGAGGGCCTCTTCTCTACAGCGGGTCTCCACTCTTCAGAGGGCCTTCTGCATTCAGGCGGTCTCCTTTCCACAGAGGGCCTCCTCTCTACACAGGGCCTCCTCTCTACATAGAGCCTTCTCTCTACAGCAGGTCTCCTCTCTACAGAGGGCCTCCTCTTTAAAGGGGTCTCCTCTCTACAGGGGGCCTCCTCTCTACTGAGGGCCTCCTTTCTACAGAGGACCTCCTCTACAGAGGGCCTCCTACCTACTGAGGAGTCAGAGGGGCCCTAGCGGTCAGACACAGACACTAGCGGTTATTCACTGGAGGCCCCAGGAAGTAAGAAGGGCCCTAGCTGTCAGGCTGGTCAGAGGGCCCTGAATGTCCTGACGTGATTTTTGGGATTCCCGTGAATTTCTTTCGCCTCAGACGTGATTTTGACCTGCCAGGGCCCAGGGGCACTAAAAATAAAACAAACAAAATAAAAAATGAAAATAGGACATCACCAAAATTAAGTGACCGAAATCCGTTGAGTTTTTAATTTTGCGTATAGGTAGGGGCACCACGAATTAAATTCATGACCATCCCCTTGGAGTTTTCCTGGATCATCCCCTGGTGCTCGCACGGTTGAGACAAAAACGAGTAAGATTCTGGTCTTCAATACGCCTTTTCACGCAACACGATCCAGAAAAACAAAGGTATTAGCTCAGAAGTGTTTGACAGGTGATTTTGAGCATGCAAGACGGCGTCTATAGCGCATTTAGGTCTTCGGCTTTTGGGGGGGGGTCAAATGACCCTCTCAGACCTTTTGGGGGGGGTCATGACCCCGTGGACCCCCCCCAGGATCCGCCAGTGACTGCTAGTGCAAGGTTGATACGGTCTTGCTTGTAGCTGATACGGCATAGCTTAGCTTAAAGATCTGTGCGAACTTAATACTGCTTACAGCTTTTCCAATCATTTTACTTTTCGTGAGGTCAGGTCACTTGACGTGACCTGGTGATCTGACTGACTCTAGATGACCTTGGTATGATAATGTGCTAAAATTGGCGATGAAGTGAAACACTTGAGGTCGCATTCACGTCCAAAGAAGAATGCATTGCATCAAATCTCTGTTCATACAAACCAAAACCCAAAGCGTGCCCCGATTCTGTAATACGAATATTGTTCGCCGATATTCACACAAATAGAAAGAGTTTGCACCCTGTGAGGAGGAATGTAGTCATGAGGGGGGTAAGAACGGCGCCTGCAGTCGGTATTGTACTAATAAGGAACGGTATAAATTATTAATTGAGGGTTTATTCCTCCCAGCCAGTCGCATCGCAGAGTCACCGTAATCCTGTGTCCACCTGCCTGCCTCGCCCACACTGCTCACTCTCTCTCTCTCTCTCTCTCTCTCTCTCTCTCTCTCTCTCTCTCTCTCTCTCTCTCTCTCTCTCTCTCTCTCTCTCTCTCTCTCTCTCTCTCTCTCTCTCTCTCTCTCTCTCTCTCTCTCTCTCTCTCTCTCTCTCTCTCTCTCTCTCTCTCTCTCTCTCTCTCTCTCTCTCTCTCTCTCTCTCTCTCTCTCTCTCTCTCTCTCTCTCTCTCTCTCTCTCTCTCTCTCTCTCTCTCTCTCTCTCTCTCTCTCTCTCTCTCTCTCTCTCTCTCTCTCTCTCTCTCTCTCTCTCTCTCTCTCTCTCTCTCTCTCTCTCTCTCTCTCTCTCTCTCTCTCTCTCTCTCTCTCTCTCTCTCTCTCTCTCTCTCTCTCTCTCTCTCTCTCTCTCTCTCTCTCTCTCTCTCTCTCTCTCTCTCTCTCTCCATTATTTCACCTAATCATCCTCACCGTTTTTTCTTTTCATTCTACCTGTCTCATTTACTTTATAGTTTCTGTTAGCCCTTCTTCGCTTTGAATTCCTTTTTTCCTGGCGATCAGCTCTATGCTAGCAATGTTCTATTCAGACCGTCTAGTGTCTATAGCTAGGTTCTCGCGTCCTCCATCTCTCAGTTTCTCCCGTTACCTCTGTGTCTAGCACACAAACACAAACACTTCCCTCGTTTTGGTTCCATGAGTATGGTGAAAGTCGGTAGGCATTTGATGCCGTACATGCGATATGTATTTGATAAATTATCTTTTGACCAAACAGTAAGAACCACACTTATCAGCACGGTCACCAATGTACATAGGAGACCAAGCGGCGGGAGCCTATCAAACTGGGCTTGTGTTAGTCGAAGACATGACATCTGACATTCAAATAACGTGATATAATTAACGATGGGGAATATTTGTTTCTGGTCCCTAAAAAGCTGTTTCTGGCACCTAATTGCTGATCAGCCCCAAAATGCTCATTCGACCCTAATATCTGAATCTGGCACCTAATTGCTTCCACACAGCCTAAAGTTGCCAGATCGTCTAGTTGAACTCCGTATTTGCTGTTTGCTGATTCAGCACCAAAACCAAAACATCCAGCACCTATTTTATTCCACGTTTGCCTACCTAATTCGCGTAATCTTCCTGATTTTATGTATCCTAACAACATGAACGTTGCATTCGGTGATGTCAAGTGCCATTTTCGCCAGTGGAGATAATGATTAATGCCATTTCTAGCCAAAAGAGAATCACTAGCCAGCTATGGTGCAGCATAGCAAGACGCTCCTATACCAGCCCGCTATGTAGAGCAGGCCCATGTCACTCCACTTTTGATGACATCATATGGGGGCCTCAAGACAATAATGGCGCGGCGCGCCACAATCGCTTCAAAGCTACTTGCCAACAGTTGCCATTTTTGAAAATATTATTTTGAAATAAAGTTCCGAGTAATAAAAATATTGTAATAAAGTTGTTGAATAAATCGATACCATATCTAAAAACTTACTGAAAAATGATTTATTCATAGTAAAAATATAAGCTCGATGCGTTTTTACGTTGCTTTCCTGCAACTGCAGAGGGTTTTTAAATCGTCTATATCTTCAAAACCGGCCATTTCTTAGCATATTGCTGCCCTTTTTTATCGCTAGAAAATTAGTTGGACTTTCCAATGACATCAATGGTTGAGCGATATGTGTAGAGTGTCGCCAACAATCTTCAAATGAAGTTAGTCATTTTTACGTTGTAAAGGAATGGAGTACCCCTTTCGAGCATCAGGGGTGACGTCACCCAGGATCTGTCTCTGATTGGTCGGCGGGGGAGTGACTGTACCTTCTATAGATGGCCTTGATGTAGAGATTATTGCACCCTCAGCCATTTTAACGTGAAAAGTTTGGATCCGTCACTTCCAGCCAGGCTCTCCGGTCATAAACTGGAGTAAAGCAAAATGTCAACTCTGAACAGACATGCCACGCAACCGGCCCTCTTTTCAATATTATTAGCTTTCTGCAATCATCGTCTGACTCCATCTCGATCAAACGCAGCATCCGGTTTCTACAGGGGCGTTTGACTGACCGGCCACACAATAACCAAAAACAAAATCAAAGCTTCATGCACACATATGACATAAGTAAGAAACGGTCAACGGATGAAAAAGGCACAACCACGGCACAACTCTGCGCGGCAAACAACGCGGACAATGTCCCACGCAAGATCCCGCGTTTCTTCAGCGGCCTTGAACGGAATGAAAACAGTACATTTCTTTTTTGGAGCTATTTGATGACGTCAAAAAATACAATACCCGTTTTAATGGTCAAAATCGAGACAATTACTCACAAAAATGTTTCCTTTTAAGCATTACAAATAAATACTTTTAAATATTTAAATGACATTGTTTTTTCAAACAAATCAATATTATTTGCTTACTTAAACGTCATATACAATGCTGAGATCACTACGGGGCTGTCTTAGAGTGTAGCTGCACTGGCAACCTTTAGGCTAGACTCCAGGGGTCATTATAGCAGAACAACATGATTGTACCAGCCAGTAGTTCATTTTTCTACTAGATTGGTGCTACGCTCAGCATTTAGGTGCCAGATTCAGAAAAAAGAGTAAGGCGTACCGATGAATAGGTGCCAGAAACAGCTAATTAAGGTCATTTTCCATGATTGGTGCTGGTATCCACCAAATAGGTGCTGAGGACCAATTTTGGGGCGAGTCAGCTTTTAGGTGCCAGAAATAGCTTTTCTGGGACGCAATTAAATGGCGTCCATTAATGATCAATTATCACTGCCTTCACCAAAAACGTGAAGTGAAAATCAACTTCCAAAACAAACGCAAAAAAAAAATGTTTCACATAAAAAACACAAGTTTTTTTTTCTGACGAACATATCACATCCAACAGCGGGCTAAATACTACTATTCACATATGATTGAAATCACATATGAAAGAGTTCAGATTTTCCCGTAACACAGTATCACGTCGTGGCGCAAGAGCAGTGCTACACTATAGACCACAGCAAAACATTACAGTTGCCCTTCGAGCAGACCAACCTCATAATCACACGTCAGCAGATCAGAATAATACTAAATATGTCCCACCTAGACCCCATAGTGACATAACACTACCTCTCCCGTCCACACCTCAGAGTGACATAACACCACGTCTCTCGTCCACACCTCAGAGTGACATAACACCACCTCTCCCGTCCACACTTCAGAGTGGCATAACGCCACCTCTCCCGTCCACACTTCAGAGTGACATAACACCACGACTCCCGTCCACACCTCAGAGTGACATAACACCACGTCTCCCGTCCACACCTCAGAGTGGCATAACACCACGTCTCCCGTCCACACCTCAGAGTGGCAAAACGCCACCTCTCCCGTCTACACCTAGAGTGACTTAACACCACCTCTCCCGTCCACACCTCAGAGTGACATAACACCACGTTTCCCGTCCACACCTCAGAGTGACATAACACCATGCCTCTCCCGTCCACACCTCAGAGTGACATAACACCACGTCTCTCGTCCACACCTCAGAGTGGCAAAACGTCACCTCTCCCGTCCACACATCAGAGTGGCATAACACCACCTGTCCCGTCCACACATCGGAGTGACATAACACCACCTCTCCCGTCCACACCTCAGAGTGACATAACACCACCTGTCCCGTCCACACTTCAGAGTGGCATAACACCACCTCTCCAGTCCACACATCAGAGCGACATAACACCACCTCTCCAGTCCACACCTCAGAGTGACAGAACACCACCTCTCTCGTCCACACCTCAGGGTGACATAACACCACCTCTCTCGTCCACACCTCAGGATGACATAACACCACCTCTCCAGTCCACAGCTCAGAGTGACATAACACCACCTCTCCCGTCCACACTTCAGAGTGACATAACACCACCTCTCCAGTCCACACATCAGAGTGGCATAGCACCACCTCTCCCGTCCACACCTCAGAGTGACAGAACACCACCTCTCTCGTCCACACCTCAGGGTGACATAACACCACCTCTCTCGTCCACACCTCAGGGTGACATAACACCACCTCTCCAGTCAACACATCGGAGTGACATACCACCACCTCTCCCGTCCACACATCAGAGTGACATAACACCACGTCTCCCGTCCACACCTCAGAGTGACAGAACACCACCTCTCTCGTCCACACCTCAGGGTGACATAACACCACCTCTCCAGTCCACACATCGGAGTGACATAACACCACGTCTCCCGTCCACACCTCAGAGTGACATAACACCACCTCTCCCTCCCGTCCACACCTCAGAGTGACATAACACCACCTCTCCCGTCCACACCTCAGAGTGACATAACACCACGTCTCTCGTCCACACCTCAGAGTGGCAAAACGTCACCTCTCCCGTCCACACATCAGAGTGACATAACACCACCTCTCCAGTCCACACATCAGAGTGGCATAGCACCACCTCTCCCGTCCACACCTCAGAGTGACAGAACACCACCTCTCTCGTCCACACCTCAGGGTGACATAACACCACCTCTCTCGTCCACACCTCAGGGTGACATAACACCACCTCTCCAGTCAACACATCGGAGTGACATACCACCACCTCTCCCGTCCACACATCAGAGTGACATAACACCACGTCTCCCGTCCACACCTCAGAGTGACAGAACACCACCTCTCTCGTCCACACCTCAGGGTGACATAACACCACCTCTCCAGTCCACACATCGGAGTGACATAACACCACGTCTCCCGTCCACACCTCAGAGTGACATAACACCACCTCTCCCTCCCGTCCACACCTCAGAGTGACATAACACCACCTCTCCCGTCCACACCTCAGAGTGGCATAACACCATGTCTCCCGTCCACACCTCAGGGTGACATAACACCGCCTCCCCCGCCCACACATCAGAGTGGCTTGCGCAGCCAAAAGGGCAGCACGCCCCAGGGGTCCGGGAAGCGGCGTCTGCGTCTCTCGTACTCGTTGGCCGTCTCCGGATCGTCCAAGAGCCGCCGCATCTCCACCCCGACACGACAGGCCGTCCGCAGAGCCGTCTGGCGGTCCATGCCGAGCTTGGTTTGGAAATCATACGCCTGGTCCTTCCACTTTAAGGCGAGGCTCATACACTTTTCATGATAAGTTTCATATGACTCCAGGTCATAAGCCAAGTACTTTTTCACCAGGTTCATGCTGAATCTTTGATGGTACTCCCACATGTCCGGTACACTCTCCCTGAGTGCCCGGCTCAGCAGTGGGCTGTTGAGCAGCAGGTCACCGAGGTCACGTGGTGACCTCAGGTCAGCGGGCAGACCGGTCGGCCGCTCCGTTTCCGGTAGCTGGTGCTGACGTCTCAGCCAGGCTCGCACCGCGTCAGGATCCCTCAGTAGCCAGCGCAGGTCGTCTTCAGTGAGAAGATCCAACAGAGGAGCCGCGTCCCAAACGAAGCCAGGGCCCATTGAGGTGAGATGAGTCTGCGAGGTCACGTCCCCTGGGGCTACGATCAGGGCCTGGTATAGATCAGTCTGCGGCCAGTACCGGAAACTGACTGGTACGAGCAGTCTGGCCACAGTCGATGACGTAAACTGTTGTGAATGTACCAACGCAGACAGCAGGAATTCTACGACACGTGTGGTTGACAAAGGCAGATGACCAAAAAATGCATTCTTTATGCCCACTGTGATAAACCGTCGAGCGAGACAGACACGCACCCGGCGCTCCGTCAGTTGCGTGGTCGTCTGTGTCAGCATCTTCTGCAGGTGAGGCTGATACACACACAACTGACGTGCTAGAAGGCTCATCAGATTTCCTTTCATGTCTTGCAGAACCCTTTTCATGATCTTCCGCTCTCCCCGACTGGTAAACCGAAGTAGGTTCACCTGACTCCAGAAGTAGCATGGAAGGTTTCCTGCGTCCACAGCTTTTTCCAGAAAGTCCAGCAGTTTGATGACACTCTGAGAGACGGTCGGCCAGTCATCCTTTGGTGTTTGCTCGCATAGCCACAAGAGCGCTGTCTTGACATAGTATGATTTTATCGTCTTACCGTTTTCTACCACTGCCTTGCAGACTTTGAAGGCGATGATGGCATCCCTTTGCCGATCAGTTAGTAAGGAGGCCAATATCAGCTCAGCTCTGGAGAAGGATATCCTGAACTGAAACCTTTCAGTGCTGCTCCCTGGGGCACCCTTTGCTACAAGGTGTAGGCCGAACTGTCTGATGTTGTCCCTGACGGCTTCTGGTGGCCAGTTGTGCTGGCGGTGGCGGGTGAAAAACTCGTCAGAGATGAACCATACTGCAACGTGCAGGCAGGGAACATCGTCAGAGCCCACAGCTTCAAACATTTTCGCTGCATTCTTTGAACGGGATATGGCAGGTCCGCTCACACCTTTTGACGTCTCATTTGGTTCTAGCAGCAGTTTTTGAAGGTTGTGAAGTACTTTTTTGACATCCTCGGCATTGAAGACCAGCCTCTCCTGGTGAGGACAGTCGTCTCTGCGCTCCTGCAGCAGCAGTACGTAGCCGGGGTTCTCTGTCTCAGTGATCACCAGGCGAGGAGGCGGGACGCTGTGTGGACGCCCCATTTCGGCAGTTTTTGTCGCTTCACAAGTTGCGATCTCCTCTGCTGAACTGCTCTTGGCAGTGTCGGGAAGCACCCAGTCCACCGGACCCAGCTCATACATGAAGTCATGATCAGATGTGGACTGCCATGTGGGCGGTTCACTTAAACCGTACATCCCCTCTGCGTAACTACCGGACACAGTTCTGTTCGTCACCATAACACTGTTGAACGGGGAGCATAGACAGTTGGCGCGATTGATCAGTAGTTCACGCTCCAATGGACAACTCAACAATGCATTGGCACTGTTGTATCTGCTAGACATCAGCAGGGGTAGCAACTGACCATCCCTTGTATTATAGCCTTCAAGCCACGCGTCCACCACCAGATCGATGTGCTCGCCGCAGGCCGCCAGCAGCCGAGCTCCATCTGAGTGCTGCGGTGTAGCCGTCCCCTCACCGCTGCCACCACTGGCCGTCCTCCCTGGGTCAGACATCGCTGTGCTCGTCGCGGTCAGGTCACAACCGCAGGCGGTGGAGGTCGGGCAGCTCGGTCACGGCTTACGTCACCGAAATATGACCGATCGAGGTGGAGACATCAGTCCGATCTACTCACGGGTCACGACGGAACGACAGATCGCTCACGGGTCACGAAAGGTCGTTCACTTTCACCTCGACGATAGTTCATAGTTCAAAGTTACATCACTTAGACGTCTTCAACGAATATTTTCCGCTGTCCGTTTTGCTGAATTTTATCACTTCATATTTTCCATCCGTGCCGGCTATTTAGCAAGTTGTATTTACAGCATCGAACTCTTCGAGTTCTCTGTATGACGGTCTTCTTTCTAGCACTATAATATTTTTTAATCAAATGCGGCACCTTTTTGGGGGCATTTTTCCGTCACACGTTTTGTCCCTTGTTTTTGGCTCCAATTTTCACCACTACCTCTTGTCCTCAGCTCCAGTTTTCACCACCATTTTTCTGTGTAGGTACATACAATGCTCGGTGCTCCAACACACACGTCCTACCGGTCGTCGCTGAGCTCCCTCACTGACAGACTCACTTCACACACTATCAGAGCTGAAAAACTGCTATCGGTCACGAGACATAGAGGTGGGAGATTACAGATAGTACCGCTCCTCGCAAAATGGCGCCTTGCAGTTATTAGGTAGTTGGGTATCATTTTGATAGAGGGGTATGATTTCAGTGGTTTTACATTTTGCTTATTGTTTGTGTTTAGTTTATATTGTAATTGCAAGACGTTACCACTACTGCAAATAATTAGTGCATCAACTGTTTGAAGTCAATACCTCAGGGCTGAGCTATCGTACTAACATTGCAGAGCCGGTGTCGCCACTGCGATTGCCGATATCCTTATAAACAAACGGCGCAGCAGTAGTCAGCGTCAGGGACACAGTCAGGGGAGGGGGTGGGGATGGGGATACAGGGCTGCCGAGTCGATGGATCTTCGGCGACTGCGTCTCCGGGTCAGATATTGTCTTTAAAAAAATCAACTCCGACTCTGACTCCCGTCAGAACTCTCGACTCCGACCCTGACTCCTACTCCGACTCCGACTCCGCAGACCTGAAATATCGACTTTGATATCTCGCATAATCTTTCCTCTCCCATCTCCCCGATCCCCTCTATCGCTCTCTCCCTCAACACTCTGTGCTATGCGGTCGGGTTTTCTGACGTCAATTCTGCAGGGTTAAGCGGCTATCTGTATCAAGCATATCTGTATTCGGTTATCCCAAAGTATATGCAACGAGCATCTAGGGTATTTGTCACGTGATAATAGCCGTTTTCCTGTCGGTTTGATGCAGTCTTGCAATGCAATCCAGCCATCCAAGAAACTTTGCGCGAGACGTTTTCTTGGATGGTTTTCTTGGATAGCTTGATTTAATCGAGAGCTTCTGTTTTAAAGAAAATTTGTAAGCTTTGCTGAACTGTTAAGATTAGAACTGCCAGTATTTCAGCATCTAACGTGTAGTTATTGTTACTGTATTTTATTTATGCATATTTAGGCCTTGTTTAAGCAGATAACGAACGCTATTAAGAAACATACAGGAAATAATATCTAGGACTCTACCCAAGGCCATACTCTACCGCGACGAAATATTTCTATCTCGAGTTTTCAAAGAATTTCATGCACTCGGCCAAGGCCTCGTGCATGAAATCCTTTGAAAACCCTCGATAGAAATATTTCCTTTTCGTGGTATCGTCCAAGACTGTATATTGACGACGGCCATTTGGTACACATCTGGTGCACATCTGCCATCTGGTACAGATTAGGTGCAAATTTGGTCAAATCAGGTTCAGTGTGTTTCTTAGCAGCTATCAGCTAGGGTTGCAATAATTGCTTATGTGCCTGCTTTGTCATATTATCAGAGAGCATCATCGATTAAAACACTGAAATAAATTCATAACATGAAGATGTTTGCTGTAAAAATGATTAGGTGCAGATTTGGTCAAATAATGTGCATTCCCCGGATAGCCCGTCGTGAAAACGGCTAATACGGAGTCACATAAAAAGCAGCAGCAGTGGGCTTTCAAAGATGCATCTGTTACAAATAATACGTATTCGATGTGATGGGATGCCCTAAAGATCACTGCACCCCAAAGACCCTAAAGAAAAAACGTTGTTGCTATGTTTTCTTTTTAGACTTTAGAAGATAATGAAAAATTTCGAGAAAATGAAATTTGGGGACTTTAACCCACGAGCAGCTGGGGGGTTAAAGTCCATACCAAAACGCCTCGAAATTTACGATATGCATAAGAACAAACTTAATAGTCCAGCAACCTGCAAATTTCCTTGCCTGCTTAGCTAGGGCGGTGTTACCCAACGGTCGGTGTTACCCCGAAAAATGTAGACATTTACATACTAAATGTGGAATAATGGAATTATGAACGACACTACAAGAAAACAATTAATATGTATGTAAAAATGATGCGACAATCAAATGAAACTGAGAGATTGATCATTTTGCCAAAAAATACATGACTACATGACTAAAAGGTTAACCCTCGCCGGCACAGGGGGGGTTGATGCAATCCCCCCTAAGGTTTTTCGCAAATAACTCGCGTAAAAAGCGGCCGATCGCGACGAAACTTTCAGTACCCTCGCATTGATCAATTTTAACCTACCCAGAAAATTTCATGACCCTGACCCAAATGACCTTTGACCTGTGACCTCTTTTCCGAGACCATGTTTGGCCGGAATCGCGATTCGGCGTACGTCGGCTTGCATTAGCCGCGCGTTTGCAAGCTTTTCGTGGTTTCAAACGTTCAAACATGTGATTTGATGTTGCTCCCATACATTAGGGTGGGTGTCAAGGTCACCTGAAGGTCAGGTCAGGTCATTGACCTTTGGTGACCTCGGGTGACCTCGGTTCACTTTTTCCAGTTTTACATGTTTCTAGGCTAGTTTTTGGAGCTGAATTCGAATTAAGCAACCATTTGAACATTTACGAAGTAGTTTTGGTGCCTCCGTAACATGTTACGAAGCTGTCAGAGACGGTTGACACGTATTACGAATACCCGTCACAACCCCTACCGGTTGACCTGACCTGACCTGACCCGACCTGGTCTAAATGCTTCAAGTCATCATCTCTGATCGAAACTAACACGATATTCGTGATCAGTACCCCAGAAAACCTCATAACAGCCACACTTTACGACTTTCTAACAGGTCCCGATTTTCCCGGTTTTCGGGTCATTGACCTGACCTGGAAGGTCACCCGATGACCTAGGACCTTAAAATTGGGTATCATCGGCTTTGTCTCGTGACGGGCAACACGCTCGTTTTTTCCGCGAAGCTCAAGCTCGATCAGGGGCCAAACGCGAGGGGGGTCGTACCAACCCCCCCCCCCCCCTGTGCCGTCGAAGGATGCAAAATGGCCTGTGCCGGCGAGGGTTAAGGGGGTTGGTGTTCCCCCGTCTTCCCCTAAATGTATTTTAAAACCAGTGGTGAAGTGTGTAATATGTGGTCTTGCATCAACGCCCAATTTAGAATGTAGGACAGATATAGACATTTTTGGATTTCATTGTTAGGGTTAGTCCTTACATGTGTGACGACGACGCTGACAAAATGAATACTAAATTACGTAGTAAGATTTTACCCGCAACAACTGAAAGGCCATATTGTCTGCGCAGAATGTGTATTGACTGTGTATGTTGCCAAGCTGACTGCTGATTATAGTTAAAGGCACATAAGAAAAATAATATAAATGAGTCATGAGTACATTCCTATTATCCCATGTATATAGTGTGCACGTGTTGACGGGTCAGCCGACAGCCGACGAAAATACATAGTTCAGAAGAGGGTCAGAATAGCGGATGGCCGGTGTATGTAAGTAAACCAAAGAGGTGGCTTGTAATGAAATGTGATATATCTGGCAGTGTCATTGAGACCAGACCGGGTGGCAAGTGTAGTCATTTTGTGGCGGAACCGTCTTCCTGCACCCGAATAATGAACTTGTGTGTTGACTGTTAGTAGTTTGGTACCTTTCTCCGCGCTACATTCATCTCTTCTCATGACGCTCACCTCGCCTCTCTGTCCTCTTCCTCTCTCTCTCTCTCTCTCTCTCTCTCTCTCTCTCTCTCTCTCTCTCTCTCTCTCTCTCTCTCTCTCTCTCTCTCTCTCTCTCTCTCTCTCTCTCTCGCTCTCTCCCGCGTCTGTTTCTGACACGCATAACATATTCTGCAACACTTTTTTTCGTTCCCTCTCCATAGGTATTAAGGCCGGTACGTACCTATATTTCAGGCAGCACACTCGGTATATGTATTTCGCAAGTGTATTTTTTGATAAAACAACACAATAATCAGTACGCTCGCCATTGTAGTACATAAGAACTGGGACCTATAAAACTGGACTTTTGTAGATAAGTAGGAGATACTAGGGTTACCCGCGTGCTCCGCAACGCGAAGAAGGGTTATTTGTGACCCGCGGGCATTGGGTTGTTCTGTGTCGATTTGGTTGGTATCCATTTCGTTCGATTGCTTTTTGACGGTCAAGCATTTTGTAATAAAACAAAAAAGATACATCGCATCGAGGTGCCCGTGTCGTATTATCATGCGTTACACTTAAGAATGATTCGAAAACTGGCGTGAAGTCTTTTGAGGGCCATCGATGAATTTCGCTAAAAATGACAATGTAATGGTTTGGAACATTTACATTTTTAAGAATATTGTTGCTCATCATGCAAAAATAAAGACTGAACCTTGGACAGAATTGAATGCTCTTTCCAACGGTGCCATTTTTAATTGCCAGATATATCAGATCATTGAGCAAAACCCGTGTGATTAATAAAGTGGCACAAAATAGACAAACACCATTTTCTCCCGTGATTTGTACCACCTTGATTTGGATCAATCAGCTTTTCACAATTTTCCCATGAGAGGCGGTACATTTCTCTTGCCAACAGGCGCTGTTCCAACTCGCTCCGTTTAATGGTCACCTAAACATAAAATCAATTCCAAAATCCGTCAAAAACCGCAATTTTTCAACCAAAGTACCCTCACGGGTGCACGTGGCACGTGCCATCCCCTGCACCGCATATCATTCGATAGCCTGTTCAGTTATCTACACAATGCTGTTTTCCCCGTGCCGATCCGGCCCACGGTTACCGAGATATTGCACGGGGATCGGACCCGTGTCGGGCAAATTTAGCCATTTTCGCCCGATTTTGCAAGCCGATTTATACATGTAAAGTCTATGACGCGAATTTGCACTTTTTGAGCACGTGCCACGCGCTCCCTACCAATCCCATCGAGCTGAGACCCCTCAAAGGCACGTCGCGCATCCTTGATCTATAAGTTGTGCAAATTTCACCGGGCTAGGTGCAACGGTCTGGCCTGTAGTCCACGCAAAGCACGACCAAGTCGGGACCTCGGTAACGGACAGACGCACCCTCCTCAAATAGTAATATAGATAACATCAGACAAAACAATGATAATAATGGTATAATGAATAATAACAATAACGATAATATCAATAATAACAATGATTTAATCAATGATCAATGATCACTTTTCATATATCAATAACGTGAAATGAAATTGAGCCTGAGGCTAGTTTTACCAACAGAAAAATAAGCGCCTGCAGGAAATGTTTGCCTAAAGGCCACTTCACATACGGAGCGTAAACGCTAAAGCCCTATCCGCTTACGTGCCCATCGCGTTTACGCGATGGGCAGTACGTGAAACGGCGTACGTGCAAAAAAAAAAATCCAGCACGCGGCTATTTTTATGTTGGTAAAACTGGCCTCAGAAGAACAAACGCCAACTATTGCCTCGCATAAAAACAAGTTTTCCGTTTCTGACAAACATCAAAATGCAAAACGGGCTAAATACTACTTTTCACACACAACTGAAATCACCTATGAAAAAGATTTGATTTCTCAGTAACACCGTAACATGTACACAGCAGCAGTGCTACAGACCACAGCAAAACATCTCAATTGCCCTTCGAGCAGCTGGGCCAGTCCACGATCGCAGATCAGCACATCGGAGAATCTCTAAAACTATCCCGTCCACAACTCAGAGTGACATAACACCGCCTCTCCCGTCCACACTTCACAGTGACATAATACCACCTCTCCTATCCACACCTCATTGACAATACCACCTCTCCCGTCCACACCACAGTGACATGACACCACCTCTCCCGTCCACATCATAGTGACATGACACCACCTCTCCCGTCCACACCTCAGAGTAACATAGCACCACCTCTCCCGTCCACACCTCAGAGTAAAATAACACCACCTCTCCCGTCCATACATCAGAGTGGCATAACACCACTTCTCCCGTCCACGCCTCAGAGTGACATAACACCACCTCTCCCGTCCACAACTAGACTGGCCTGCGCAGCCGAAAGGGCAGCACGCCCCAGGGGTCCGGCAGGCGGCGTTTGCGCCTCTCGTACTCTTTGGCCGTCTCCGGGTCGTCCAAGAGCCGCCGCAGCTCTACACCGACACGACAGGCTGTCCGCAGCGCCGTCTGGCGGCCCATGCCGAGCTTGGTTTGGAAATTGAACGCTAGGTTCTTCCACTTTAAGGCCAGGCTCAGAAACTTTTCATGATAAGTTTCATATGACTTAAAGTCATATGTCAAGTACTTTTTCACCAGGTTCATGTTGAATCTTTGATAGTCCTCCCACATGTCCGGTACACTCTCCTTAAGAGCCCGGCTCAGCAGTGGGATGTTGAGCAGCAGGTCACAGAGGTCACGCGGTGACCTCAGGTCAGCGGGCAGACCAGCCGGCCGCTCTGTTTCCGGCAGCTGGTGCTGACGTCTCAGCCAGGCTCGCACCGCGTCAGGATCCCTCAGTAGCCAGCGCAGGTCGTCTTCAGTGAGAAGATCCAACAGAGGAGCCGCGTCCCAGACGAAGCCAGGGCCCATGGAGGTGAGGTGGGCCTGCGAGGTCACGTCCGCTGGTGCCACGGTCAGCGCCTGGTACAGACAAGTCTGCAACTCGTACCGGTGACTGAATGGTACGAGCAGATTGGCCACGGTCGATGACGTAAGCTGCTGTGAATGCACCAACACAGGCAGCAGGAATTCTACGACAGGTACATTTGACAAACGCAGATGAGCACAAAATGCAGCCTTTATGCCCACTGTGATAAACCGTCGAGCGAGACAGACACGCACCTGGCGCTCCGTCAGTTGCGTGGTCGTCTGTGTCAGCATCTCCTGCAGGTGAGGCTCATACACACAAAACTCACGTGCCAGAAGGGTCATCAGGTTTCTTTTCATGTCGTGCAGAGCCCTTTTCATGACCTTCCGCTCTCCCCGACTGGTAAACCGCAGTAGGTTCACCTGACTCCAGAAGTAGCATGGAAGGTTTCCTGTGTCCACAGCTTCTTCTAGAAAGACCAGCAGTTTGATGACACTCTGAGAGACGGTTGTCCAGTCATCCTTTGGTGTTTGCTCGCACAGCCACAGAAGAGCTGTCTTGACATAGTATGATTGTATCGTCTTGCCGTTTGACACCGCTGCCTTGCAGACTTTGAAGGCGATGACGGCATCCCTTTGCCGATCAGTTAGTAAAGAGGCCAATATCAGCTCGGCTCTGGAGAAGGATATCCTGAACTCAACCCTTTCAGTGCTGCTCCCTGGGGCACCCTTTGCTACAAGGTGTAGGCCAAACTGTCTGATGTTGTCCCTGACGGCTTCTGGTGGCCAGTTGTGCTGGCGGTGACGAGTGAAAAACTCGTCAGGGATAAACCATACTGGAACGTGCAGGCAGGGAACATCGTCATAGTCCACAGCTTCAAACATATTTACTGCATTCTTTGAACGGGATATGGCAGGTCCGCTTACGCTTTTTGCTGTTTCATTGGGTCCCAGCATCAGTTGTTGAATGTCGTTGAAAACGTTTGTGACATCCTCAGCATTGAAAATAAGCCTCTCCTGGTGAGGACAGTCGTCTCTGCGCTCCTGCAGCAGCAGCACGAAGCCGGGGTTCTCTGTTTCGGTGATCACCAGGCGAGGAGGCGGGTCGCTGTCCGAACCCCCGAGATCGGCAGTTGGTGCCGCTCCTGTAGTGATATCCTCCGCTGAACTGTTCTTGGCAGTATCGGGAAGCACCCAGTCCACCGGACCCAGCCCATACATCATGTCTAGATCAGATGTGGGCAGGAATGTCTGTGGTGTAATTAGGCCGTTCATCCCCTCTGCCAAGCTACCGGACACAGTTCTGTTTGTTACCATAACACTGTTGAACGGGGAGCACAGACAGTTGGCGCGAGCGATCAGTAGTTCACGCTCCCATGGACGACTCAACAATGCTACGGCATTGATGTTTCTGCTGGCCGTCAGCAGGTGTAGTAACTGATTATCCCTTCTTTTATAGTCATCAAACCACGCGTCCACCACCAGATCGATGTGCTCGCCGCAGGCTGCCGTCAGCCGAGCTCCGTCTGAGTGCTGCGGTGTAGCGGTCCCCTCACCGCTGCCACCACTGGCCGTCCTCCCTGGGTCAGACATCGCTGTGCTCCGTCGCGGTCAGGTCACACCCGCAGGCGGTGCAGGTCGGGCAGCTCGGTCACACTCACGGCTTACGTCACCGAAATCTGGCCGCTCGAAGTGGAGACATCAGTCCCATATGTTCCACCAGCGGAACACTAGGTGTCCGAAATTCTGTTCACTGTCAACTTGTCTTTAGTTTATAAGTCTCATTTAGGCACTTCACTTTTGACGGTCTTTGGTCAATATCATCCCTGGTCCATTCCCCGGGTCCTTTATAAGATGGTCTTCCTATATCACTATTCACTATGACAAGTTGAAATCAAAATTCGCACCTTTTCCTCTCCTGGCTCAACCACTTTTTCTTGTCCTCAGCTCCAGTTTGTCACCACCATTTCTTCTGTGTACAATACTCAGATGTTCCAACACTCACGTCCCACCGGTCGGCGCTAACCTCCCTCACTGACTGACTCACTTCACACACTATCAGAACTGAAAAACTGCTATCGGTCACGAGACATAGAGATGGAGGAGATAGGATTGCTCCTCGCAAAATGGCGCCTTGCAGTTACTAACGTATAATTTTCATGATAAGTTTAGCCATCAGTGATATTTACTATTTACTATTTGTATATTTTTTTTTTGTGTTTTGACTTTTGATACGTTCCAATCTTGTAAGCAGTACTACAAGTAACAATTCATGAACAAACTGCTGCAAGCCTCCTCAATGCTGAATCATCATGCTTTGTAGAGCCGGTGGCGCCACTGCGATAAGCGATATCCTATCAACAGACGACGCAGTTGCTCGCGACGGCGGCAATGGCACAGGGGAGGGGCCTACAGGGCTGCGGAGTCGATGAATTTTCGGCGACTCCGACCCTGACTTAAACACTGGCTTCGAAAAATTAACTCCGACTCCCACACCTTTTGCGTCCACGATTGGTGTGGGAGGTCCTTGGATCAAAGCTGACCTCTGGCAGCGTTTTCCTCGGCCGGCTCCTACCCAGGAGATGGCAGTAACTGGGGAGTGTTCGCTCGGTCGTGGGGATTAGCGCTGTGCCAGCCAGCGCCCCCGGCCGCAGGTACACGGGCTTGATCCGCCTTTAAACAGATCCTTCGGTCCGGTGACATGTCCCGAGGGCACGGCCTCGCTACATGTACTTACCGGAGCAGCCCTCTGACCTGCCGGGCCCGAGAAATCGGGATAGCCCCAGCGTGCGCACCAGTGCGGTGCCACCTGGGGTGCGTGACAGGAAGCGTGCGGTCAAGGCTGTCCCGCGTAGCGGGTGCCGAAAACGCTTCGTACCACTGCCGTGTATATAGTGTACTAACCCAGTATGAGTGTGTGCTACTAACGACAAAAAGCCCGGGTCGGGCACCAAAAATATTAAAAAAAAAACTCCGACTCCGACTCTGGTCAGAATTATCCATTCTTAGTGACCTGACCGACTAGAGAAATATAAATCATTAACGCCAAAACACGCCCTGGGGTGTTGATATTGTACAATGATCTTGTTATTCTATCCCATTTTCAGGTTTGTGATGGCTTCAATGAATGTTCCAATACAAACTGAACGTCTCTGAAAGCCGGGAAAACACTGGCCAGTGGCCACTGACCATTCACTATTGCAACCAAAACACACTTATGCAATGCTGGTGTTTCGTATAAACGTGTAACGAAATCACCCGAATCAGATGGTGTATTTTGGCAGCTCATTTGCCGCTTCAGTACAGACACAAACGCTATAGGCTATACCTAGCGACCTCACCGGATGGGAATCGACACCTAAAGGTAGTGTGCCACCTTTGAAAGATTTCCCATTGTATTTTTCCTAGGATAAGAAGCTTCTGTTTTTACCTAATATTGCAAAAAAAGTCAAAAATGGGCCTGGAATAGTGCCTTTTTCGCCTAAAAGTTTATCGGTTTTTCGATACGTGTAACAACTGTAGTGGGCTGACCTGCAAACAGGCGTCGGCAAAAATCGCGAATGCGGCGCACATGTGACAATAAGCAAAGGTCATTATAGAGTTACGACGTACGGGAATGAGTTATCAGCTGTCTAATCGTAGACAACACAATGTCGAGCCTTAAACTGTAAGCCTGCATTGGTATTGTTCCTTTTATTTGGCTGTCGAACATTATTTATGGTTTGAAATATGATTTTATGTAAAATGATTGATATGAAAAACCCGTCTCTTAAGTTATGACCCCATTTCACCACACGCAAGTGGCAGAAATGACAATGATCAGCTGACGCATTTTTCTTGGCCGAAGTCAGAGCGCGCGGCCCGACGCACCACCACCGCACCACAAAGTATGAGCAGAAGCCGCGCCCAAAGCCAGGGCCCCGGTAACGTGAGGTAGCCGAGTCGGGGCAGCGTGCGCTGACCCAAGCCAGGGCCGCAGCTTTGGGCGCGGTCTACCGCATCCCCGGGCAGCCCCGGGCTATCACATGACACCGGGAGGATGCGCGGCCCCGGGGCCCTGTTTCACCGGTGATAGCAGCACGCTGCTATCAAATTGCGCGAGCTGACGTAATGTGATGACGTCATACTGCTGACGTAAGGGGCAATTCTGGCGCATGATTGCCGCAATATTGTTTTACGTCATCAGCTAAATGTTCGAAGTAAATATCCAAATTTTTCCTAAACCCAACTTCTTTTAAATACATCATATTGAAAAAATATATATCAAAAATATATATACTATCATGACTGCGTAAACTCTTACTTTTAGGCTCATACGTCACTTAATGCCGCCGCCAAGGTCGCGGCAATCGTGCGCCGGAACTACCCATTACGACAACAGTATGGCGTCACGACATGACGTCAGGGCCCTGTTTCACCGGTGGTAGCAGCACGCTGCTATCAAATTGCGCGAGCTGACGTAATGTGATGACGTCATACTGCTGACGTAAGGGGCAATTCTGGCGCACGATTGCCGCAATATTGTTTTACGTCATCAGCTAAATATTCGAAGTTAATGTCCAAATTTTTCCTAAACCCAACTTCTTTTAAATACATCATATTGAAAAAATATATATCAAAAATATATATACTATCATGACTGCGTAAACTCTTACTTTTAGGCTCATACGTCACTTAATGCCGCCGCCAAGGTCGCGGCAATCGTGCGCCGAAACTACCCATTACGTCAACAGTATGGCGTCATGACATGACGTCAGCTCGCGAAACATGATAGCAGCTTGCTGCTATCACCGGTGAAACAGGGCCCTGCTCGCGAAACGTGATAGCAGCTTGCTGCTATCACTGGTGAAACAGGGCCCGGCTTGGGTCAGCGCACGCTGCCCCGACTCGGCTACCTCACGTTACCGGGGCCCTGGCTTTGGGTGCGGTCTACCGCACCACCTAACAGGCGTGTTCGAAACCGCAGGAGATGATGATGAACGGGTTTATCGAAACTTGATTAGATGAGCATATCGGTAATAGCGATTTCAGTGTGAGCACTTATTGTTCATAGTGGTGTGAAATGTGGTTGGGGTACGACCGACAACCCGTCGGGACGAATTTCGCACTGGGGTACTCAAAATTTGAAGAATTTAAGACGTTTCCATGAGTTTTGAAGGTATGGATAAGTTATAAAAATCCGGTTCTCCTTATCTGGGCCATTAACTCCATACGGTCCAGGAAAGCTGGCATACTACCTTTAAAGGCTCCACTTTTTCGCATCAGGCACCGGTGGAGAGCGGCAGCCATATTGGTATGACCTCTCTCCAGCAATATTAGGTACAGTAACATCAAGAACAGACAGACACATAGACAGACAGACAAACAGACAGACAAACAGACAGACAAACAGAGAGACAGACAGAACCTACAGATACCAACACCAGCAGAAGCATGAGTGAGAACAACAGTTATACGATTCCATTTGACATTAATATAGGTTAACGACGTCATGAAAAGCCCGCGTGACGTAAACACAGGTTATCCGTTCGGTGTTCCGAAGCACCCTTGCAGACATAATGTACTTGGTTTTTGCTACTTACGAGCCGCCATAAATCCTTGCATTTGGGCCCGGTGCCATATTTTTTTTTTTTTGGGGGGGGGGGGTCACAATATATGTTTATATGCTTTAGTTACCCTGTGCATTCTGCAGCTACACACATAAAGGAAAGTTCGTGGCCAAAGTCTCAATGTGGAGTCGGACCCTATAAACGTAGCATTTTAAAAGCAAAGAACTCCGCCTCTGAACCACAGAAACTCAATATATCTTCCAATGTCTTCTTTACTCTCCCTACACTTG
Organism: Amphibalanus amphitrite; assembly: GCF_019059575.1. NCBI lineage: Eukaryota > Metazoa > Arthropoda > Thecostraca > Balanomorpha > Balanidae > Amphibalanus > Amphibalanus amphitrite. The sequence continues at coordinate 48,095 of NW_024883582.1, forward strand.
TCTCATTCCATACATGGCTTCTTGTGGCCCTTTCTTCCTTTCGAATAACATTTTATTTTTCCTCCCAGTCAGCTGTACCTAAGCAATATTTTATTCAGGTTTTTGTGTAATGTCTATAGCAACTCGCGTCATCCTTCTCTTTGTTTATCCCACGGCATCCTTATCTAGTGTCTACTGCACACAAAAACACTTCTTTCGTTCTCCTTTCATGAGTATGGTGAAAGTCGGTAGGCATTTGATGCTGCACACGCAGTATATATTTGATAAAATAGTTTAACCAAGCAATAAACAACATACTCATCAGTACGTCTCCAATATAATACGTAAGAGAAAGAGCCTATAATATTGGGCTTGTGTTAGTAGAACACATGACATCAGACATTCAGACAACTTAATGTGCATAATAAATAATTAATTACAACTTGCTTATAACAAAAAAGTCTTGAAGTGGAACTGATTTCTCGCAACAAACACAAAACTTGCCTGACAAAAAAACATAAGTTTTTTTTATGATAAGCAAATCAAATCGTAAATCGGAATTAATAGCTACATGTCGTTCTGGTGCAGCAGCAGTGCCATGGACAACAGCAACACTTTCCAGTTACCCTTCGAGCAGAGCAAGTCTGATGATCGTAGATCAGCAGATCAGGGTAACACTAAATATCTCCTATCTACACCTCAGAGTGGCATAACACCACCTCTCCCGTCCACAAATCAGAGTGACATAACACCACCTCTCCCGTCCACACCTCAGAGTGACATAACACCACCTCTCCCGTCCACACCTCAGAGTGACATAACACCACCTCTCCCGTCCACACCTCAGAGTGACATAACACCACCTCTCCCGTCCACACCTCAGAGTGGCATGAATCAACCTCTCCCGTCCACACCTCAGTGTGACATAATACTGCACCTCTCCCGTCCACACCTCAGAGTGGCATAACACCACCTCTCCCGTCCACACATCAAAGTGGCACCACCTCTCCCGAACACACATCTGAGTGGCATAACACCACCTCTCCTGTCCACACATCAGAGTGGCATAACACCACTTCTCCCCTCCACACCTCAGAGTGGCATAAAACCACCACTCCCGTCCACACATCAGAGTGGCATAACACCACCTCTCCCGTCCACACATCAGGGTAGACTACGAACCCAAAAGGGCAGCACGCCCCAAGGGTCCGGGAAGCGGCGTCTGCGCCTCTCGTACTCTCTGGCCGTCTCCGGGTCGTCCAAGAGCCGCCGCATCTTCACTCCGACACGGCAGGCCGTCCCCAGAGCCGTCTGGCGGTTCATACCGAGCTTGGTGTGTAACTTATACGCCAGGTTCTTCCACTTTAAAGCGATGCTCAGAAACTTTTCATGACAAGGTTCATATGACTTCAGCTCATAGTTCGAATACTTTTCCATGAGGTTCATGATGACTCTTGGATAGTCCTCCCACTTGTCCGGCACACTCTCCCTGAGTGCCCGGCTCAGCAGTGGGATGTTGAGCAGCAGGTCACAGAGGTCACGCGGTGACCTCAGGTCAGTGGGCAGACCAGCAGGCCGCTCTGTTTCCGGCAGCTGGTGCTGACGTCTCAGCCAGGCTCGCACCGCGTCAGGATCCCCCAGTAAGAAACGCAGGTCATCTTTAGTGAGAAGACCCAACAGAGGAGCCGCGTCCCACACGAAACCAGGGCCCATGGAGGTGAGGTGGGCCTGCAAGGTCACGTCCGCTGGGGCGACGGTCAGCGCCTGGTACAGGTGGACCTGCAGCGTGTGGCGGTGACTGAAGGTTAGGAGCATTTTGGCCACAGTCGATGACGTAAACTGCTGTGAATGTACCATCGCAGACAGCATGAGTTCTACCTCACGTGCAGTTGACAAACGCAGATGATAATAAAATGCAGAACATATGCCTATTCTGATAAACCGTCGAGCCAGACAGGCACGCACCTGGCGCTCCGTCAGCTGCGTGGTCGTCTGCGTCAGAATCTCCTGCAGTTGAGGCCCATAGACACACGACTGACGTGCCAGAAGGGTCATCAGGTTTCTTTTCATGTCTTGAAGAGCCCTTTTCATAACCTTCCGCTCTCCCCGACTGGTAAACCGAAGTAGGTTCACCTGACTCCAGAAGTAGCATGGAAGGTTTCCTGTGTCCACAGCTTCTTCTAGAAAGTCCAGCAGTTTGATGACAATCCAAAAGACGGTTGTCCAGTCATCCTTTGGTGTTTGCTCGGACAGCCACAAGAGCGCCGTCTTGACATAGTATGATTTTATCGTTTTACCATTTGGTACCTCTGTCCTGCAGCCTTTGAAGGCGATAACGGCATGCCTTTGTCGATCACTTAGTAAGAAGGCCAGTATCAGCTCGGCTCTGGAGAAGGATATTCTGAACTCAAACCTTTCAGTGCTGCTCCCTGGGGCACCCACCGGCACCAGGTGTAGGCCGAACTGTCTTATGTTGTCCATGGCGGCTTCTGGTGGCCAGTTGTGCTGGCGGTGACGAGTGAAAAACTCGTCAGAGATGAACCATGCTGCAACGTGCAGACAGGGAACATGGTCATAGTCCACAACATCTAATGTTGTTGCTGCATTGTTTGAATGGGATATGGCAGGTCCGCTGACACCTTTTGCTGTGTGGTTTGGTTTCAGCCCCAGTTTTTTAAGGTCGTTAAATACTTTTCTGACATCCTCAGCATTGAAAATTAGTCTTTCCTGGTGAGGGCAGTCGTCTCTGCGCTCCTGCAGCAGCAGCACGAAGCCGGGATTCTCTGTCTCGGTGATCACCAGGCGAGGAGGCGGGTCGCTGTCCGGACCCCCGTGATCGGCTATTGGTGCCGCTCCTGTAGTGGTATGCTCCGCTGACCTGCTGTTGGCAGTATCGGGAAGCACCCAGTCCACCGGACCCAGCTCATACATGATGTCCAGGTCAGATGTGGACTGGCCTGTCTGTGGTGAAACTAAACTGTTCATCACCTCTGCGACGCTACCGGACACAGTTCTGTTCGTTACCACAACACTGTTGAACGGGGAGCATAGACAGTTATCGCGAGTGATCAGTAGTACACGCTCCAATGGACGATCCATTAATGCTTGGGCATTGGTGTGTCTGCTGGTCATCAGCGTGTGTAGTAACTGCTCGTCCCTTGTATTAGAGCTATCAAACCAGGCATCCACCACCAGATCGATGTGCTCTCCGCAGGCTGCCATCAGCCGAGCTCCGTCTGAGTGCTGCGGTGTAGCCGTCCCCTCACCGCTGCCACCACGGGCCGTCCTCCCTGGGTCAGACATCGGTGTGCTCCGTCGCGGTCGGGTCCCACCCGCAGGCGGTGGAGGTCGGGCAGCTCGGTTACGGATTACGTCACCGAAATCTGGCCGCTCGAGTTGGAGACATCAGTCCGATCTGATCCACCAGCGGAACAGTGTATAGGTGCCCGAAAGTCTGTTTTCTCTCAACTCGTCTTTAGTTATAAGTCTTATTTAGGTACTTCACTTTTGACGGTTTTTAGTCAACATCATCCCTGGTCATTTCACGGGTCCTTTATAAGATGGTCTCTTTATCACTATAATAAGTGGAAATCAAAATTCGCACCTTTTTCCTCTCTTGGGTCAACCACTTTTCTTGTCCTCAGCTCCAATCTAGTCACCACACACGTCCTACCAGTCGTCGCTGAGCTCCCTCTCTGACAGGTTTACTTCATACACTATCAGAGCTGAAAACTGCTATCGGTCACGAGACTAGAGGTGGGAGATCACAGATAGTACCTACTGGTCTTCGCAAAATGGCGCCTTGCAGTTACTAACGTATAATTTTCATGGAATGTTTAGACACAACTGATATTTTGTATTTACCATTTGGCTATTGCTTGTGTTTTTACTTTAGATCAGTTCCAACTTGTAAACAGTGCTACAAATAATATGTAATTCATGTACAAACTGTTGCAAGCCACCTCAATGCTGAATCATCATGCTTTGTAGAGCCGATGGCGTCACTGCGATAAGCGATATCTCCTATCAACAGACGACGCAGTTGCCAGCGATGAGCGACAATAGCACAGGGGAGGGGATTCTGAGAAATATGGGGCTGCGGAGTCGATGACTTTTCGGCGAGGGCGACCCCGACTCCGACACCGGCTTCAAAAAATCAACTCCGACTCAGACTCCGGTCAGAATTGTCCGCCCTGCCCGACTCGGACTGACCGATTACACCTTTTTACGGCCAAATATAGAAATAGTGCACACAGTTCAGAAATAGTGCAACCATTTCGACAGTTCGGCATAGTGCACCGCTACTTCGGCCGGGTGCATGAAATTCAGTAATAGTGCACACAGTTCCGAAACAGTGCAAGCAATTTAAAAGGCAATGCATTCATTTTCAGTAGTTACGATTTCAGTTTCGCCAGAGTGCATTGCTTCGTCATACGCATTGGTATTCGGCGTACCGCAAAGCATTGGTATACCGGCGTACCTAGTTAACCTTCAAGTGAATTCGGTGCCCCATCTATAAAATATTTTTGACAACGCTCTTGGTGTTCATCAAGTGTAGCGTGGTGCCGTTCAAACAAGCTGCTAATGAAATTTTACTGATTTTTTTAAATTTTACTGCTAATGATATTAACCCGGCAGTTGCTGGGGTATTTCGCCACCCACCGTTTGCTGGGGGGGGGGCGTTAAACGCCCCCAGCCGATAACTCGAGAACCAATAGGCGCAGCGAAACGCACGAGGCGGCAAACGAAAGAGCGCGACGAGACGCTTCAGATGAGTACTTCAAAGTTGAATTTTGAGGTCACAGGTCGGGTCAAGGTCAGGTCAAACACCTGAAATCGGGCTTTCAGTAGCATGGACTTCAGGACTTCGCAATGGGCGCCTCTCGCCATAAACTCTGTCAAAACGGTGCACAATCCATCTTATAAGGCCTACAAGAGTGTCAGCTCCATGTAGGGGTCAGTCAAGCATAGGTCAGGGTCAAGGTCAGGTCAACCGGGTAGGCACATATCCCCGAAAATCAAAACTGATATTCGCAGCCTGTGACACATGTTTTATAGGTAATTTGGGGCGTAGAACACGATGGTGACATTCATTTTATCATATGTGTACGTGTTTGGCTCAAAAAGTTCAATTTAAGAATTTCATGTATCATGGTCGTGAAGTAGTCACGAAAAATTGCTAAGATTCAGTTCAAGATTATGGAAAATGCGGAACGATAATCAATAATCGAAGATAGCCATTTGATTGATCATGGTATTGGCAGTCTAATGGCGTTTACGGCATGACTGTATGTCTATTCTGTGATTTTATATGATTTTTTGAACATATGCCGTTTTTGGTCGAAAACTCAGAAATCATGACGTCACTAAAACCTCGATATTTCAAAAAATTTTCGACCGATTTTTTTGAAACTTTGTCACAATAAACGTCAATCAATTCCCTACAGGTACCCAAAATTTGGCGCGCCTGCGGCGCGCCGTTTTTATGCTATGGCCCGGCGAAAAAAGTGGGGGCGTTTAACGCCCCCCCCCCCCCAGCAACTCGCGGGTTAATGAAATTTTAATGAATCTAATGAAAACGCCCAATTCAGGCGGCAGTGCACACATTTCAGAAATAGTGCAGGCGATTTCGACAGTACGGCATAGTTGCATTCATATATTGAATCGCGGCGCGACATTCGTCATATTGCAGCCATTTTGTCATAGTGCAGGTTAAAGTGGCCCAGGTTCAGGCATATTAGACATATCGCACATTATTCGTCAGATCGTTTCAATTTCGGGGTGCCGCATGTAATTTAGGCACTGTGCGGTAAGACCGGCATTGCATAGATAAGTAATAAGAATTTTTATTTGACATTTCACGCTACCTGAGCCTCCAATGACACTCGTAGTCAGTCAGGAACGCAAAAAAGTCAAGTGCCAGTTGCACTGCTCTGGATGCAAAAGGAAGAGGGTATTTAATGTTTCATCTGGCTGCCTTAGCTTCAATCATATAAGACATAGTACACATAATTCGTCGGGTGCTCGTATGTTCGGCATGAGCAATATTTTTTTCGGCTTTGCTCAATCAAATTCGCCATGCTGCTGAAGGGCGATAACAAGAATCCATAGCATTTCTGATCTTTTTGAACCAGTAACGAAGTTATCCACCCGATTTAGAGGCCCTGAATGCCACGTGACCGCCAAATGACTGTGCCCCCGAGTTCTTAGAGCGAGACTAATGATAAGTTAATTCCTGAGAGCTGAAACTGCATCTGAGCAGGTCTTTGACCAAGATTCACGCTACTCTTGACAGACAGATAGGGGCTTTCAAAAATATTTTCCCAATCCAGCAGCGAATTCGCTTGAACATCGCCTAAATTGCTTTACTGGACGCCGACTGTCAGGCCACGTGACGAAACCTTGCACTATGACGAAATTGAACCTACGGCTCACTGAATTTGAACGCACCATCTTCTAAATCATGATTGCTCTTCTTTTGAAACATGTGCACTGTTACCGAATAGCATGCACTTGGCCGAACTAGAGGTGCGCTATGCCGAACTGTCGAAATCGGTTGCACTATTACTGAACTGGGTGCACTAGTTCTATATTTGGCCGTAAAAAGGTGTCGCGCATTTCACATTCACGTGACATCCCAAATTCATTGTTAGCTCCAGAGCTTTGCTGTGGGCTAACGTTGCGTAAGAAGGTGAGACTTGTTTACATAATCGCTTATTTATACCGTGCTGGATTTATTTGAACATTGCCGTTAGCACATGTCGTACCTATGTCGAAATTGAATTACGTAACCTGACTAATTATTTGCACTAAGTCTAATATGTCTGAACCCGGGCCACTTTTAACTGCACTATGACGGAGTGGGGTACACATAGAGGATTCTTCATGGCTCCGAGTGGAAGATAAGGATATCTTTCCAAGCGGGTTACTGAAAAACCGAGCGACGAAGGAGCGAGGTTTTTCTGTAACACGCGAGGAAAAGATATCCGATCTTCCACGAGTGAGCCATGAGGAATCCTATATCTTTCTATGTTGAGGTTTATTCTTAGTTAATAGAATATTATATTTGAATGCATTCATCTATATAAAAATAGATTCAGAGTAGGGGAGAGTGGGGTGGGTTGTATCAGTTTTTACTCCGAGACCCATAACCTCGCAACTATCCGTGATAAACTCATTATTTCCATACTATCTCCTTCCCTGATTCTTCTGCTTTTTTGTGCAAAGTAACTTTTCCTCTACCTCTACCAGTTTTTCTTCTACGATCTGCCGAATAGAACAATGTTTTTGATACAACTTGCCCCATTGCTTGGGTGAGTTGTATCACATGGTGGGGTAATTTGTATCACTAGGTATTTCACGTTTCAGGGAGTGTGCTTGCTACTGGTTTTGAGCATAACAACAACATTAAATGGGGTTGATACAATGTATATGCTCAAAGTCTTCACTTTTATTAGACCAAACTTAGGTTAATGCAATCCGAACGAAACATCGAAACGAACGAAACATCAACAGACTAGACGCAAAAGTGGCCCGTTAAGAGCAAAGAAGCCAACACATTGTGCCAAAATGGAACGAGTATTGACTAGCTACCTACAAACGCGAGCCAGGGCTTAGCTTTCGCGATCAAAAGCAACATACCTACCCATACATACATACATGTTACAACATACCCCACCCGGCTCTGATACAACATGTACCTCGCCGCCATCTTGGAAAAACATCCTCGTGCTAAAAAACAGCGGATAGCTGGAGAAATCCATTTTCACTCACGCAGCCTTAGAACCTACCCTCACCACCGCTACGGAGATCTTTCAAATTCGTGCACATCTAAATGTCCAAAACACACATTTCCTTGCAACTAATTTTTTTAGAATGACATTAAAAAAACATAAAATCGGCTCTCACCTCGAGACGCGTCCACCCAGCCACACGACAGAACAGGGAAAGATGGCGCCCGGAAAACCTCGTCGGCTGGTCGTGTCATGAGCGCCATCAATTGGATAAGTTTCGCACAATTCGCCCTGATACAACTTGGACATGATACAACTCTCCCCGCTCTCCCCTAGTATGTTCTTATTTCATAAGTTTCATCCATAAACAACCATTAAAAATGTCGTTCGGTTATTGACCCATCATCACATGAACTCTTGATTTTTCGCTATGAACCCTCGAGACCTTATCTTTGCATCTCAGAGGGATGCAGATACAACAAATTCTTATCTTTGCATCTCAGAGGAGTGCGAGATAGAAATATCCCTGCACTGTAGACCCAATGGCAAATAAACCTCAACTAGAAAGATAATGACGAATATCGTGCCGCGATTCAATACATAACGCACTATGCCGAACCGTCGAAATCACCTGCACTGATACTGAAATGTGTGCACTTCCGCCTAAATGGGGCGTAAAAAGGTGTAGAAAAATAGAAATCATGTCAAAACACGCCCTGGGATCTTGATTTTGTACCCTGATCTTGTTATTCTATCGGTCTATCCCATTTTCATTTTTCAGGGTTGTCAATAAGTTGTCATGACCTTAATGAATGTTCCAATACAACTTACACGTCTCTAAGAGCCGGGAAATCACAGGTCGCTGGGCAACGACCATTCACTATCGGAACCAAAACACACATCTGCAAGCCTCGTGTTTCGTATAGACGTACATATAACGATAACACACTAATCAGATGGCTTTCTGTGTATTTTGACACCTCATTTGCAGCTGCAGTACAAAAGTACAAACGCTATAGCGACCTCACCGGCTGGGGAGGGATACCTTTTCCGCATTACTGTGGAAAGCGGCAGCCATATTGGTATGACCTCCCTTCCGCGATATTAGGTACATACCTACAGCAACATCAAGAACAGACAGACACACAGACAGGAGCTACAGGTAACAACAGCAGCAAAAGCTGGGGTGGAATAACGCCGACAAGTTTACTGTTGACATTAGATTAGACTAATGACGTCATAAAAAGCCCACGTGACGTCAGTAGGCTTATCCGTCCGGCGTTCCGACACAATCTTGCAGACGGTATCGAGGTCAGCCGCCACGTATTTCGCAATGTCATAACAATCATGTGCAGTCAAACGCCGAAACAGAAGAAATAAATAATTTAAGCGTCTATAGTGAACCCAAAACGCCATGTGTCGAAAGAAAATGCAATGCACATTACTTCTGAATACCTAGCTGCGTACAATAGAAGGATTCGAATACCTATTTAGCGATCTATAAAGGTGACAAGGCAACCCAAATGTATTCTGCGAACACGAAACATGAAGAAAATAATCTCTGTTGAACATACTAGTTCTATCCCTAGCACACACTTCACTGTAGGAAACTCTTCACTGCAGTGAAGTACAGTGCACTGTAGGAAAAACGTCAGACTGTATGAGTATGAAAACATGAGCAAATCGCCATTCGCCGCTATCCACAAGCCATGTTAGATAGTTCTACGAGATAACTAAGGTGAAATCAGATGAGAAACACATCGACAATTACCCTCTATTACAGCGATCATGTCACACGAGCTGCTACGAGCACCATTACACATGACAATCTCAACTATTTAGGTTACATTTATTACCATACCGCAATATCAACTTTACAAGCAGGATCTTGGCAAATCTCATGTACAGTGTTGCTATCAAAAGTATCAAAACACATACCATCGCGAGACCAACAACAAAAAGCGTACTGGGGCTGAAGCTCGGTTCACATATCACCATTAGTAGGTCTGTTGCGTGCTGGAGGATGCAGATGCGTGTTGGATTTGTTTGGAAATGGCTGCCGGTGTGATCCAGCCTGGCAGTGGAGTTCATACATCACATGTCACGCGTCACGGCTCTGGCGTCACGGGTCACATGTCACACAGTCACGGGGTCAATGAGACCCGAAAAAAATGGCGGTAAATTCATGTCTGTGCTATACATATGGCCGGCATGTTGATGACGTCAGCAAACAAGACAGGTTGTCATGACAACGGCTCTGCAATATATATAGCCATGTATGAGTGGAACGTAGTGCATGTTTAGCAAGGACTGTCATCAATGATTGGTATGAAAATAAATGGCACGAAGCATAGCTCATCATTTCAGCGATGAGGTGAAACAAAAACAACACACACAGTCAACGGTTCTACCGTTCTACGAAGTCAACCGTTCTACGCATTTCAAGATTTCCACTCTCTCGTATCATTAAATGGCATATCAAAATGTATCAAAAGTGCAAAACCGTTGGTCATTTGCTTGCGCAGGAATTGTCCAAAAACGCGACAATAGTTGACCAGCACCAAATGACAGTGAACACTAGCATCCAGGCTTTCCAACCGCAACAAAGGCGGGCAGCAAGATAAGCTCCTCAAAACAAATGAGAGAATTTATCCGGCACTTGCATGACTGGAGAATGAGATGATGGTGCTATGCTCTTCTGGAACAAAGTTAATTTAGATGAGGGCTTACATAAAGTGGCATATAAAAGGAAGTTGGCGTACAGCTTACTAAATTCCGTAGTAAGCAAACACGAAAACCGTCGAAAAGAAACGAGAGTTGCGCACAAAATACATAGAACGCTTACCATTTCATAACAATATCCGTAAGAGATCTCGGTCATCAAGTTCTTTTTACGCGTCTCGCTCATTTCTCGTTGCAAACCACTTTACCACTCAGCGATCATCGTTCGTGTGTTTTCTCCGTGGGTACTGGGTAGGTACCTAAGTCCATGCCATAACGCAGATCAATACTGCGTGAACCACAAGCCCACAAGTTCTCACAGTAACTCATATGAGACTTGATGCTGACAGTCGACAGGTATACCGTAGGTCATATATGTCCTGGCATTGACACTACTGGTCAGGTAGGGTCACACATACCGCAGGTCGTATGCGGCATCTTACGGACCACGATCTTACGGATGTGACGTCATACGGGCTCCGTGATAGGTCAGTCCACACCCCCGTTCGGTAGGCCGTGACGTTCACATTAGATCAAATTAGGTCAGATAAGGTTAGCTAAGGTCACCGGCAAGCTCAGCTGAGGTCACAGGTCAGGTCACCGGGGAGGTTCAGATGTCCACCGAGCAGCCCCGACTTGACCTTCCTTCCGGGCCTGGTTCAGACATCTGTGAAAAGAATAACCCGTGTCACACTCACAAGAGCCTTCCAGACGACAGGCTCGATTATCACAGTGGCTTATTACATAGTACAGGCGCGGAAAACACCTTCCTTCAGTCAATGGTGGATTAGGAGGAGATCATCGCTGCATATATCTGTGACTGCCATGAGGTACAATAAAAATACAGGTCACAGGTTCAAATCAACGGCATGTATGTCCACACATTAGATTGACCATGATGTTCAGGTTAATGTCAGTGCAAAGGATCCCATGAAAAACTTAGACAAAGTTAGAATCAAAGGCCCTCAGCTTACACAGATCAGCCTCGTGTTACAATTCGCAGACGTGGCCAGGAAACAAAAGCTTTATTTGTAACAGAAGCTCGATATCTCACCCATGGGTGTCGATTTGTATACCTTTGGGGGTGCTGCAGCACCCCCAATGCTCAAATGAGCACCCCCAATGGTTTTCCGGGCACCCCCGAATGTTCCAGTTAGCACCCCCAATGATTTTGTCCCTCAATAACTCCCACTAACTCTGCTGAAGAAAATAATTGGTTCTGCAGTCTTTCACTACTAAAACTAAAACAATTACACAACTTGCAATGCATGAAATAAAGATGTAAAGAAAAGAAAAGTTAGTTTTAAGAAGAAGGGCGAAAAAAACGGTAAGTTGCAAAGACACTGGTGTGGGTCCGTCGTACACGGATGTCGGACCCTTAGAGCTGCTGGCGCGTACCCTTTACAAGCCGGCAGGGGGCTCCAGAGACCGGCGACGGGCCCTCAGAGGCCGACAAAGGGCCATCAAAGGCCGGTGGTACCTTAAGAAACCCTGTGGGGTCGTCTTTAGAGACCGGCACGGACTCAGCGCCGATGGGGCCCTCAAAGTAGCCGGTGTGGGGCCTTCAAATGTCACCGGTGGGTGGCCGTCACATGCGCACTTGTGGGGCCTTTAGAAGCTACGATGTTGGGCCCCAGAGCCGCCGATATAGGGCCTTAAGAGGCACTAGTGTGGGGCCCTTAGATATGGCAATGTGGGGCCCTCGGAGCCGCCGGTGTGGAGGGTTCACAGTCGCCGGTGACGGCCCTCACAGGCACCGTTGTGGGGGCTCTCAGAGACACTGGTTTAGGGCCATCACAGGCGCGCGTGGGGCCCTCAGAACTGCTGTTACGGAACGGACCCTTCATAGGCCGACAAGAAGATATTAAGAGGTCACCGGTGCCTTCAGGAGCCTTGTGGGGTTCTCAGAGACTGGTATGGTGCGCTCAGACGCCGCTGGGATCCTCCGAATCACCTGTGTGGGATCGTCAGGGTCGCTGGTAACTGACAAGGGCCCTCAGAACCGCCCATGTAGGGTTTTTAAAGCCATTGGTGTAGGGCCTCAGAGTTAGGGGTGTGTGGCCCTTAGAGACGCCGGTGTGGCGCTCAGGGGCGCCGGTGAGGGCCCTCACAGTCGCCGTTATAGGGGCCCTCAGAGAAATGGGTGTGGGGCCATTACAGGCGGGTGTGCAGCTCCTAGAGCTGGCCCCCTATAGGCCGGTTAGGACCCCCAGAGGCCGGCAAGTGGGCCTCAGAGGCTGGCTTGGGGCCCTTATGGAGATCTTAATGTTGGTACTTGTGGGCCCATGAGGTGTTCTTACGAGCCCTGTGGGGCCCTACTTAGTCCAAATATGGCCAACGTGGACCCTCAGCGGCCAATTGGCGCCGCAGGGCCCCTCAGGCCCGAATAACCCGAGGGGCCCCTGAACCTGATGGGGGGGGGGGCATGTGCCTCACGGGCCCACCTGGCTACGCCACTGACTGGAAAATCGTAAACCCATAAATATCGAAATGCGACCACCTGTCATTATCAGAGATTATTGTGATCGTCTGATTACCGCCAGAGCTTCGTAGCTACCGTTCCCTCCGCGCAATATCCACTCCTGCGGACCGCAGGGGCTGCTGCACCGGTGCTAATCGCCGTCATCGGTTACTGTCGCCTTATTACCGAGGTGCCGGGGCTGCAACCAGCTGCCGGCAAATGTACGACTTTTTTCGGAGACATATTTATGTAATAAGGTAGCCAAGTACCTACCAGGACGAGCAGAATGATGCTGAAGAACGTTCAACCTTTGGGAAATATTAGTGGAAATCCCGGGATTATCCCGGCAGTTGCTGGGGTATTTCGCCACCCACCGTTTGCTGGGGGGGGGGGGGGGGCGTTAAACGCCCCCAGCTGATAACTCGAGAACCAATAGGCGCAGCGAAACGCACGAGGCGGCAAACGAAAGAACGCGACGAGACGCTTCAGATGAGTACTTTAAAGTTGAATTTTGAGGTCAAAGGTCGGGTCAAGGTCAGGTCAAATACCTGAAATTGGGCTTTCAGTAGCATGGACTTCAGGACTTCGCAATGGGCGCCTCTCATCATAAACTCTGTCAAAACGGTGCACAATCCATCATATAAGGCCTACAAGAGTGTCAGCTCCATGTAGGGGTCAGTCAAGCATAGGTCAGGGTCAAGGTCAGGTCAACCAGGTAGGCACATATCCCCGAAAATCAAAACTGATATTCGCAGCCTGTGACACATGTTTTATGGGTAATTTGGGGCGTAGAACACGATGGTGACGTTCATTATATCATATGTGTACGTGTTTGGCTCAAAAAGTTCAATTTAAGAAATGCATGTATCATGGTCGGTAAGTAGAATAAACTTTAGTAAAAGACATAAAACCGCGTTCATGAGGTTATGATCATTATTCAAGTCAGACCGGTTTCGTTCCACAGTGAGAACATCTTCAGTGACAATATAAACAGAAATGTAAGTTACATGTTTTGATGGGATGATTACCCTGACACGATATCGAAATTGACGAAAATGATCATAACCTCATGAACGCGGTTTTATGTCTTTTACTAAAGTTTATTCTACTTCTAAAACCATCAAAGGACAAACTACATGATTTGATGGTCGGTAAGTAGTAACGAGAAATTGCCAAGATTCAGTTCAAGATTTTGGAAAATGCGGAACGATAATCAATAATCGAAGATAGCCATTTGATTGTTCATGGTATTGGCAGTCTAATAGCGTTTACGGCATGTCTGTATGTCTATTCTGTGATTTTATATGATTTTTTGAACATATGCCGTTTTTGGTCGAAAACTCAGAAATCATGACGTCACTAAAACCTCGATATTTCAAAAATTTTCCGACCGATTTTTTTGAAACTTTGTCACAATAAACTTCAATCGATTCCCTACAGGTACCCAAAATTTACAGGCGCCGTTTTTATGCTATGCCCGGCGAAAAAAGTGGGGGCGTTTAACGCCCCCCCCCCCCCCCCCCCAGCAACTCGCGGGTTATCAGTAGGTACCTTATGAGGATACCCAACCATGCCTTGTATGTACGGTTGTGCCCCATGGCAAAGCTGCAATCTTTCACCCGGTGCAGGGGTTGAGCACCCCCAACCATTTTGAAAAATCGACACCCCTGATCTCACCTGAGCCAACAGCCGCCCTCGATCCAAACACTGGTATTCAGTACCAGAGCGGGGCTTCTGCGACAGCAGCGCCACCCGCGGCGAACTAGAGCTTGCTGATCGGGCCGACAGTTGGCTCTGACTGTCATCTAGACCGGCTTCTGTTGATAAATCGTGTTGGTGAATGGGTTATGCGTGATGAATGATGGAATCGCCAACGTAAGGAAACACCTTACCCTTACGACAAAATATCGTAAGGTGTTCCCTTACTTTGGCGATTGTTTTGACAAGTTTGAATGCTTTGATTTCAGTCAATGACTCAGTTTCCCATCTTTATTGTGACAACCGGCTATATTGCGACCATGAGATGACATTTCGACCCTCAGACATAGGGCAAATCTTCTGAAACCCTGCTTTCGAGCTGCTTAGTCATTATTGCTTGTTTTAGGATACTAAGCAAAGCCATTCTTAATTTGCAGCACCACAGGACCAAATACAGATATTATTGGCTAGGCTCGAGCCCTACCCCTTACTAGGCCAACAGACACCGATAACTAATGTAACTCTCACCTGAGCTAGACAGCTGAAGCGGAGGTATGGCCGGTGACGTCGATCCTGCCGCCAGTGACGTCACCGGGCTGTCCACCAGTGACGTCACGCCGGAGCAAGAGTCACCCGGGAGTGTAGAGGATCTGTCGAGTGTGCGGGAGATACTGGTGGTCAGTGACGGTTTGAGGTCGGCTGAAAGGGCAAGGGATCCAGCTGTTTTGCAGGCAACAATATAAAAAACTATAGAAGACATTATATTTATTCCGTGGCTTTTTCGGGCGCAACGTAAAACAAGACATGAATGAAACAAATTAATGCATCACAAAACGGACAATAATAAAAAAAAATCAGGAAGGTAGAAAAATCCAAGACCCTTCAGTTACCACAGGAACAAAAACCAAGATAAGGATAAAAGCCAAATGTTCAAACAGGGTCCACTGTCCTACCCGCTCCCCTCATCGTTCACCGATACCCCCACCCCTACCTCCCCCTCTCCCCATCCTCCCATTCTCTCTCCACTCACCTCCCCTCCATCACCGGTCCCGGTCCTCTCGCCACCACAAGATGCCTCAGCCTCTCCGGCTTCGGACTCGGCATCGGACGTCTGCCCAGCGACGCCGATCTCAGCGCCATCTTTTGTCCACATTCCGCAGAATGGGATCTCCGCATAGCGGGACGGCCCGGTCGACCACTCATGTCGAGGTAATCGTCACCAAGGGTGGGGCGGTTGGGACCACACGGAGGACGCATGGGGAGGTAGTTGTTGGGGGGAAGGGATGTTGTGGGCTCGTTGGCGTAGAGGGGTTGTTGATGGTGGTGATGGGGTTGAGAAACAGGCGAGCAGTTGACGTATGTTGCTCCGTTAGTTGCACTTGTGCTTGTTTGTACTTGAATCGGGGAGCAATTCACATAAGTAGCGTCATCCTTCGTTGCTACTATGTTTGTGGCACTCGTAGATTTTGAAAGAGGCGGGGGACAGGAAGTACTAGTGCTGCCACCTATATCCGCCGACCCGACAACACCGCCACCTATATTCACCGGCGCGCAGTTGGCGTACGCCGGCCCGCCATCAGGTGGCGCCACGTTCGCATAGCTCGGCTCCGTTGCCGGCGCAGCAGCAGGTAATGGCGGCGGAGCCAGGCCAGGAAGGAGAGGATAGGTCCGTTTTGATTTATCCACCACCGCGTAAGCAGGTCGTGTAGGCTGGGAGTAGAGTCCAGTGTCCAAAATCTGTTCGGAGGGAATCTGGGGGCAGAGCTGATCGCCGGGAGCGGGAATCTCGATTTCACCTGAGGGAGAGGGGTAGAGGGGTGTCAGAAAGGGAGAGTGGGAGGGTAATGATACAAGCGCATAAGATGTGATGCAGTAACGGCATCGTGATGTAATCGATACCTAGCCCCTCTGCTGATAAAAAGGTAGCTACGACCTGTGGAACGAATAGCTGCAACGCAAAGCAGGATAGCAATACCGCAATTGTTCGAACTGCCGCAGCAATTCCGGACGTTTACTGGACATTTCAGTGTACTATCTGATATTCAAGTGTACCATCTCTTCTATAGACGCATGTCTGGATCAACATCAATAAAGCAAGCAAGCAGTAAGCACTGAAGCGGGGAGAATCCATGGACCCATTCCAAGTTCAATTTATCACGGAAAACTCACCTGTGTCCGCGTTCATCACCGGCATCCTCCCGCTCCCATCCACTCTCGGTTTGAGAGCCACTGACGTCTGCTGCCCTCCACTGCCCGGTTTGAGAACCCCTGACGCAGCCTGGCCATGACCTCCACAGCTTGCGCAAGGACACGCGGGTATTTTGTACAAACCATCATCGGCTTGCCGGGATTCAGTGCAGCGTTTCTGACAGACGTTACACGGCCTCGGGGTTTGATACCAGCCTTCAGCGGGACCTGGGTCTTCATACAGATGCTCCGAGATGCCTTCAGGGCTTAATCTTGTCGCCCCCGCGCCTGGGGTGGTTGGTAGAGCAGGACGGGGTCGGTCGTACCCACCCAAGGCCGGGTCAAGGTCATGGACTTCAGCAACCGTTCGAACGAGCCGCCCGGATGAGCCGCAATCGGTGATTGGCCGGCTATGGGATGTGTGCGGAGCGTTGATTGGCCGATGGGGTGTGTCCTGGATGGTAATTGGTCGGTGCGATGTAACAACGCCGTTGATTGGTTTCTCGCCCGGTTCTTCATAGACGTGGTCGACGAATCGCGGCCCGGGTGGTGGTGAGATGGGCGTGGCCTGTGGAGGTCAGGTCAGGTCAGGTCAGGGCACGGAGGACCATGAGGTCAAAGGTGAATAGTCGCTGACGGGGAAACGAACCATGCAAAAGAAGTAAAGACTAAAGAGTACCTACAAATAAATCTTTGAACAAGATAAGAAGTATCTGCTACAATAGAGTAAGGGCCGAATGCCTGAATCTGTTCACTTACTAGGGACATTCTTGTAATTTGTGTATATTTCATGTGTGCTCAATTGGTCAGCAATCGACATAAGAACAGCCCAGTGAGTCCCACGCAGTGGCGCGGGAACCGGGGGGGGGGGGGGCTAGGGGGGCTGAGCCCCTCCAACTTTTCGGCTGGGGGGGCTCGTAATGTATTTGAGCCCCCCAGCTGGAGGAATCGAGATCGGAAATCTACCAACACAATTTCATAGATTCATACATAGGCGCGGGAACCGGGGGAGAGGGCAGTGGGGGAAGCTTGCCCTCACAACTCTGGGGCCGTGGGGGCGGTGCCTCACAACTTTTCATGAGGCCAGGAACCGTTGGGGCAGCTTATCCTCCCCAAATTAGGGGTTGTGAGTCACAAAGGAAGAAAGCATGTGAGTGAAAATCTACCTATTTTACTGACTCGGCAAGTCATTTGGCAGCTTTAAACCTTTATTCCAGGTTGCCAAAACGGTAGTTTCTTCACTCAGCTGAGACGGAATACCTCACTTTTTTTGCAAATATTTTCCTTTTTTTCGTTGAAAAGGCCAAGGTCTGAAAAATAAGTGGCCTAAAACCGATGAGAAAACTAGATTTGGGGGTACCCTAGGTTGATCTCTATGATGGTTCAGCCCCCCCAGTCTGGAAGAAGTTCCCGCGCCCCTGGTCCCACGAATCTGACATGCACATTGCAAGGCGAAAGATACCAAATTATGTCCAGCTCATCTCGTTTTCCTTCACATCGAAGCTCCCAAAAACTCACCGCATTCCGAGGTTCTTCTCCCACACCATCCAGAACACCAGTCCTCCTCAAACTACTCCTGCTGATCTTCACAGCGCATGCGCAATCAGCAGAACACCTTCGCACCGCCCGCGGCGACCTCATCCCAGAGCCAGAGCCGGAGGCGGAGCGGCCGCAAACGCCACTACCAAAGCCAGAGCCGCCGCCCGATCCGGCGGACGCGCGGCGGCCGGCGGCGGAGTCAGAGCCGCTGCTGCCGGCCGAGAATTCTGATTGGCCGTCGCCGCACGGGCGGGTGATGACGTCACCGGAGGCAACGGCCGCCGGGTCGGAGAGGTCGCAGTCGTCTGAGGAGCAGGCGCTCCACTGGGGGAATAAAGGTAAGAGACGCGTTAGAGAATGAATCTATGAAAATTAGGTTAGAGAATGAGCTCGTGACTGGATTCATGTAACTTTCATTCCCGTTAGGATATGGAAAGTGGGAACATAGTTTGGCTTGAGGAACGCCAAGCATGAAGAAAGCACGAGCCCTTACGATAACCACGGAGTTCACATTGGATCCAATGCCGTCACAAATCTAGACACATGACACCATAGTCTATACAACACACAGAACAACTGACCTGGAGACTGGACTGCCGGCACAGTCCGCTCTCCCGTGACCTCGTGATGGTGCTGTCACGACTGCAACTTCGTGACACGGTGCGTCGTGACAGGCCGCTCGGACTCTCTGTGGACGCCGTGATGTGACGTTACGTGACGAAAATGAAGCATCGTGATGAATAGTGACGAATGCAAAGCTAGTGGGTAGTGACAGACGCATTGTAAGCAAGCAATATGATGACTGGATTTGAGAGACAAGTCATCAAGAACAAGCAAGAGGTAAGAGCTGTGCAGGTAATATATGCAAGAGCCAATATCTATGCAGAATACTCAGATACCGATGGCCGAAGACTCAATGACTTGATGTGGGTTATAGTGACTGGTAGAAGGCACTGAACCCCAGGACGACATCACGGTCCAATAAGAAGCCTCAACTCTCATCCTATTTCCCGTAAAAGTCTTTTGTTTATTGCGGCTACTCAAATCCACATGCGCCATCCACTACCAGTCAGGGACGGCACCCACCCCATTCCTATTCCCTTCTGTTCTTTCACCCACTGTCCTATTACCACCCCATCCCCACCATTCCATCCTATCCCACCCCATTCCTATTCCCTTCTGTCCCTTCACCCACCGTCCTATTACCATCCCATCCCATCCCATCCCATCCCATCCCATCCCATCCCCCCCTCCCCCACGCACCGTCCTGCTTCCTGGCCAGTCTTCTCCTCGCCTGAAGTCTACACTGGGCTGCCTCCTCCACCGCCGTATGAATGACATCAGCCTGCCCTCCTGTGACTCCCAGCACATGCAGCCCTTCTGCCCGGCCACAGCGGGAGCCGCCCTCCAACACGTACTTCCCGTCGGCCGGGCCGTAGCGTCTGAGGGAGGGGAGGGGGATGGATGGACCCTGGGGTCAGAAGGGTCAGATTGGAATCTGGGGTCAGAAGGGCCAGATTGGACCCTGGAATAAAAAAGCCCCAGTCCCTAACTCGTGACCGGCTATGTTATGACATAGAAATGTGACGCAGGTTTTGAAGTGTCATGCGATTTCAGGCTATCGTATACCTTTTATTCAGAGGTGTAATGTCATGCTAAAAATTCATGTCATGATAGGTTATGATCGTCTTGACATCACATTTCACTATTATCCGTTATCGAACTGCCTAGCCGGTAACTGGTAAGAGGTAACAGGTAAACTTGTATAACCTTATCTATGCAGCGTCGCCAATGGTCAATGCCCGTTGTACTGGGCACAGGCCACGCCAATGTCCCACACCCTCAACCCATGGCCACCAAAGGTCACCAACAATACATCCCTCTCCTAACCTGAGGTCGGCGATGGCCCACGTAGCTGCCAGCCGGGGCGGCGATCCCATCACCAGAGACACCCTGAGATCCTGAACATGTAGCCTCGCTGGTCCGGTGCCCAGTTTACTGCGAGAGGGAGATACCAGGAGCTGACCGGCGAACTGGTGAACTGTCGGTCAGAGGCGGGGTCA
>NW_024883583.1:0-68346 GCF_019059575.1 Amphibalanus amphitrite
ACCACAATGAAACTTTGAATGTAGCTTATATGTATCGTCACCCTTGCAGCTGCAACTTTAGCTATTGACATCTTCTTTTCGATCACTCCAATCGCCAGTCAAAGCCAACCGTTGAGATTGGTAAAACCCTACATTACTTTAGCGGTGGGCTCGGGCTGAAACAACGACAGTGAAAGGCAGACGACGCGGTCCGTTGGTCTTGTGACGTCATCACACCAAGATGTTAAATTAGACGATCAGAGTCTGAGGGATCGTTCATTCACGGATGAGCACAGAAGATGCCGAAAGGGTTATGGTTGGCCAGTAATGTAACCGCCAGCTATTGCAAACATCGAGGCTTGAAAAGATGTATGTAATTTGCTTGCATCGTAATGGTTTGGTTCTTCAGGCATCAGATCAACCGAACAGAAAGCTTTAGTGAGAGCAATGAGGCGTTGCGTCTTCAATGGAGGAAAACGTGATTATTGCTCTACTTGGGGTCTCTGTAAAATAGGATTTCTCAGTGATCGACGCTCAGGGGTTGAGGACTGGTAACTACAAGAGAAAACAAGAGAAAAAGACGAAAAAAAACAAGCTGTAAACCATGCGAAGTAGTTAAATCGGCATTGTAGTTCGCTATAGATGTACCAAAATTTGATATATAATTAATAAATCCACCCTCGGCCCTCGAACCGCCTCAAGGCAGCTGAAGGACGTCTATGATCGTCCTGGGAAGGCCGCAGCCCCGCTGATTCGCTCCAATGAGCGTAAATGACACTGTATCCGCGCTATCGAATTAACTGTCAATTCAGGGTGCGACTGGCGGGCGGGTGTTGTTTCAATGATCGGACTATAATCATGGGAGATGTCGGGAAGGCTTTGCTGCCCTGAATGAGTTTGTGTCGCTAGGTGAGCGAATTCTGATAAATGACGCGGATAAAATGGTGCAAAATGTTTGCCTTGATGCTAGATAGGTTTTAGTAAAAATTGAGCATTGGATTCGTTTGTTTGTTTTGACAAATATGCAAGGAACGATAATCACCTTACAAATGATTTACCGCAGAGCCCATGTTTCTATCAGACACTGTACGCACGTGCACCCATTTTCCGTTGAGTTATGCGTCAGAAATCAGTCTCCACGGCTGTTGTTTAGCGGTATTGCTCCACCAACAGCTGTCAACATCACCCTATTATGGAGCAGTCAGCTGATCGGACGGCCGCAAGCCACAAATGACGTCACCGAGGGTACTGATGGGCGGGCAGCTGACAAAAACCATACGGCGGCATAAATTGTCCCTTGGTTGTCCTACGTAATATGGCGCGGTGACGCCACATCCAGTGGTGCATAGAGACAGAACTGGGCGAGCAGACACCGCGATTGGAATGAAATTATGAGCCTAACGGCCGACAGACTGACTGACTGACTGACTGACAGATTGACGTACAGGTAGGTAGAGTCGCAGCAAACACATAGAAGGGTCGGCTCGTTCAGCCGCTTATGCTATGATTGAGCAAAAAGTTTGCGATTACAAAAAGCGTTTGCTTGTGCCCTGGCAAAGCCGATAACTTTTGAATTTACGTCTGTGTCAATAACTGCTCTTTGAGACGTAAATGCATCAATTTTGCAAGTTTTTTCTCTTAGTTTCCTTGCAAGGCACTTTTAATTTTCATTTTCGACCACAAAATAGAATTATCTTGTTATGTAGTGGTTGAAAATTTGAGTGGCTCGTTGATCGTTCCACTACCTACAACTGAGAGTGTCCTATTTTAGCGCTCATTATCCATGCGGCACTCTCCCAAAACTAAGCCAACGATAGAATTAAAATGGCACGGTATATAGAATCATCATCAACGAGAATTGGATTAAATTAGCCCACTAATGCTGTTTTTCACCTGCACGTCCGACCTTCCTGACTATCAATAGCATTACCATGACCATACAAAAACGAAGAATACCCAACCGTCAAATAGACGTCAATATCCACTCTGCTGAGACAATAGCGCCGCGCCGACCACCGATTTCGTAAGCGGCGCGTCGGTGGCGTTTGTGGTGCGCAGTGCGCTGCGCCACACTCGTCATTGCTGCGTCATAAGTGGGTCATTGAAGCGGGTCTGCCTTGAGGCAGTGAGACGATAGCTGTGATGTACAGTGTACGCCACACCCCTCCTGCGACCCATAGGTGGGTGTGGTACCGCCTCTGGCTACCGGGGGAGGGGGGGGGGGGAGGGTCGTCGTGATCGACAAGAAGCTGGTGCACCAATTTCAATGTGTGCCACCGAGCGCGAGTAAAACCGATGACAAATGGCGGACCCGGCCCTGCAGATAGGCGGTCGTAATTTGAGAAAAGGCCTTGCCGTATCAAACGGTCATCTAGTGGCCTCAATGTCGACAATGTCGAACTGGGTAAGTGGGTTATAAGTGGTGAAAGAAATGCCCAATTTGGCATGAATCTGTAGGTATTTGATGGTCGTCAGCAAAAATTGCAACAGTTGATTGTAGCAACAGACCACAACCGAAAAAAGTGAAGAAAGAGGAGTGAAAATCGTTCTTGGACCAAGACATGATCCAGTTGTCAGGATGTTGTCAGGAAAAATGATTTATCATATAATCTATGATGCAATATGTAGAGAAGGTTTCAGTAATATCTTGTTTTTATAAAGGAACATCGTCAAAAATAAAATCACACCTCGTAAAACCTAGACCCTGATTCAATATACCAGTGTTTCCTTTGACAACACATATTATAAAAATCATCACATTCACGCTATCGCTTTTGAGCTCCTCACAAATATGCATCATAACGGCATCCTTTGGGAACCAACTGAAAACGAGTGAATATGAATCAGGAATGGTAAAACTTCTTAGTTACATATCCACAGATTAATTCCTAAAAGAAATACTTTGTTGCATGTGTTTACAAATTCTTCTCACCTTTACGGTTTACTCTACCACTGGTAGGGAGTTTAGCACCCCCCTTCCCAACAATTTACATGCATACTCCGCAAAGCTCGCGAGTAAAAATCAAATCCACCATCGTCGATAGAAAAGGAACTCATCATAACCTCAGTACGGCAAACCCCCGACCTTGTAATGTTTATAGATAATCAAATGGTTACCAAACACCAACAGCTGACTAACCAGCTGCCGTGCTACCGAATGGTCCAGGGTTACCAAATGATCCAGGGCTACCAAATAACCGTCTGGAGGACGGGGAGAAAGTGAGTGTCGTCCTCGTCGGTCAGACGTTCCCACAATTATCGACGTCACCGGCTGATCGCTCTCTGGACCTGGAGTAGTAAAGGAACCTTGCTGTGGACGGTCGAGGACGCTTTGGGCGTCTCGGATCTGCGGGGTGGCTCTCCAAGCCGACGAGGTGGTCTTCCAAGCCAACGATGTGACTTCCAAGCCGGCATGGTTTCTTTCCAAGCCTTTCCAAGCCTGCGGGGTGGCTTTCTGATTTACCAAGGAGGCTTCAGCTCTGTGGGGTGTTCTAAGTTGGTTCTAAGTTGGCGCCGACCCCCGTCGGTGCGCGGGTTGATTTATGCGCGATAATATAACAACATTTATATCGTCGTGCACAAATAAGGCATCTTAGAATATCTCAAACTTATTGTGGTATATCGTTGTGTGATTTACTGTTTACTGTTTACATTCCAGCTAGGATGTTTCCTCAGCTCATCAACTTCATCATAGGTGGGCAAGTCCGTTAAATCGCTAATCCGTTAATTAACGGAACTAAATTTTGGGTTAACGATTAACGGACTCGCTAATTTTTCCCACGTGTAACGGACCGTTTTAGTTCTGTTACTTTTCGGCTCCGTTAATCTTTAAAAGTTAGTCCGTTAATCCGTTAATCGTTACTTTTATTTCGAAGCAAAAAGTTTATGTAAAGTTTCTGGTGTGTATGAAACCCTCATACGGCGAAGTTTTTCCTTTCTGGACCTGGCAGCATTTGATTTATTTCAGTTGTGGCCAAATAACAACTAATAACGCTGATCGCCTCATCTCTGGTATTCAGTGTGTTGCGGCAATATACGTTGCTTGTGATGCATACGCCTGTCATTGGGTGTCATTGGAACGCTGCCTGGCTAAGAGGCGGAGAGAAAGGGTAGAGCTGTTTGTCAGGCGAGCTGAATCGTCGGTAACGCAGGTTGAAATCGGTCGCAACTCGCATCACACATATCATCACCATGTATTATATTTATAAATAGGTATATCTTATCAATGCCGTCACCGAGCAGGCGCAATTGTTGGCAGGTCTTCGAGAGCAGAACCGCGCTACGACAAGTGAGTGGCGCCTAGCCGTTAGCGTAGGTTGGTCGAGTTGTCCTCAGAAAAATGCACAAGCATTTTCATATTGTTTATTACCGTGTAAAATGTTAGCGATGAACGGACTAAAGTAACTTCCGTTACTTTTGTTGTGAATTAACGGATTATCGTTTAACGAAACTAACTTTTTAGTTAACGGATTAACGATTAACGAAACTAACTTTTTGATTAACGATGCCCACCTATGAACTTCATTAACCCGCGCCCTGCTGGGGGTGTTTGAACACCCCCCTTGTGGTTTTTTCGCGAATACGCCGCCGTTTTTGGTACACCATCTGGTACATCATTTGGTACATACATCAATTCTACACATGTTGTGAAAAATTCAGACCAAGGTCATTCAAGGTCAGGTCACCAGGTCACTTCAAGTGACCTCACCTCATAAAAAGTTTCAATGTCTGTCATAGCTACACCGAATGACCGATCGCTTTGAAACTTTCAGCGATTGCTAAGAGCAATAGCATGTACAAAACGTTTATCTCAGAATTTTGATATCGATGACCTAAGGTCAGGTCAATTTTGCGACCTCCCCATTATAAGTCAATGGGAGAAAATTGAAATGCGCCTCTTTTGGACGAAAGACATTATAAACACTCCCAAACACCGAATTACAAGTGGTTTAGACACACAGAACATGAAAATGGTGTCCGTGACCCTTGTTTATGCCCTGAGGTCATCTTAGGTCACGAATGGTATCTAAGAGTTTTTCGCAAATAACTTTTGATAGAGGCATGCTAGAGCGATGAAAACGCCTTAGATGTGTTCAGCTCGACGATACGGATCGGCTGATATGCAACATGACCCTTTCCGGTCAGGTCATGACCTTGACCTGAGGTCAAATTTTCAAGTTGACCTTTCAAGGTCAAGTTATAGTTCATTCGATGCGTCTTGACGAGAGGAACACGATGCCGGTAAAAGTAAGCTCGTACAAGGCTTGGGTCAAAAGTTATTGCAGAAAAACTGTTTCCGAAAAAATCGGCTATTTTTGCAGTTTTTGCCCCCTGCAGGCAAAACCGTTGACGTCAGGTCAAATCTGAGAGAATTATTCAGAAAGGGCGTTAATAGGGCTATCGAATGCGCTTTTCCGCGGCGCTGTAGCTCTATTAGTTCCCGAGTTATGCGTTGGCTTCTTGGAAATTTTCGACAATCGACCTGGAAATCGGCGAAATTTTGCCTTCAATGACCTCTGGTGACCTGACCTTTGACCTGACCAAAAAATTGACTGAAGTGATTTCGTCATTATTTTTGACGCTCTTTCGAACGCCGCCTTCCGCGTATCGCTACGTGGCCCAGGAGCCGAGTTACAAGGGGGGGTGTTCAAACACCCCCCCCCAGCAGGGCGTGGAAATCCAGGACCCCCAGCCGGGCGCGGGTTAATAAGTACATCGATCACTTACATTGTAACCTCATTAAGCTAACCTCTACAAGTTTATCTTAATTCGAACGGTAAGTTTGCACGATGGCAACAAGGTCGCTATCAACATGCACGAAACACAGCCAGCGCTCGACCACGCCCTAGCGATGCCCCCCTCCCTTCTTTACCTCTCGCCTCTTTGGTTATGGTTGCATCATATGAACCAGATATGGACTTCGGGATGCACAGCGGTGACCATGATCACGAGGGTCTCAGGGGTATCGGGCGCGGCCCAGTGGCCGATGGGCTGGGGGGGGGGGGGGTATAGGACGCGCCCCATTGCACAGTGGGGATTTTTCCGATCTAGCACGTATTTATTCGTAGAGGGCAAACCATAGGTAGAATTGTAGCCAGATTGTGCACAGATGTTGGCTGGTGTGTTCTGGTGAGAACTTTACCTGTAAATGTGCATAATCAACATAGTATAGGGGGTTCAATTGGACCCCCCGCTCAGCCGTTTGGCCCCTGATCAAGCTAGAGCTTCGCGGAAAAGTCAAGCGTGCTGCCTATGACGAAATTAGGCCGAATATATCCAATTTCAAAGTCCAAGGTCATAAGCTGACTTTCCAAGTCAGTTTAATGACCCAACTAAAGTTGGGAAATCGAGACCTCTTGAAACTTTGCAAAGTTAGGGTGTTACGGGGTATTTTGGGGTGCTGATCACGAATTTCATGTTAGTTTTGATCACAGACGATGTCTTTATGCATTTAGGCCAGGTCGGGTCAGGTCAGGTTAGATCAATTAGTAGGCGTCCTGCCGGCCATCCATAGAAGTGTCACCTACTACTGATAGCTTTGTAACATGGAACGAAGGCACTAGAACTACTTCGTAAATATTCAAATGGCTGCTAAAATCGAAATCAGCACCAAAAACTACCCTAGAAACAAGTAAAACTCGAAAAAGTGAACCAAGGTCATCAAAAGGTCAACGACCTTGACTTGACCTTCACGTGACCTTGACTCCCACCATTATGCATGGCACCAACATCATTTCACATATTTGAACGTTTATAACCACAAAAAGACTGGAAACCGCGGATAATGTGAGCTGGCATACGCCGAATCGCGATTCCGGCCAAACATGGTCTCGAGAAATATGCCACAGGTCAAAGGTCAGTTGGGTCAGAGTCATGAAATTTTTAGGTTAGATGTAAAATTGATGATCTCGAGGGTACCGAAAGTTTCGGCGCGATCGGCCACTTTTTGCGCGAGTAATTTGCGGAAAACCATGGGGTTTTATCCGACCCCTTCCCCCTCCCCCTCCCCACAAGTGCGATGGTTAATAAGGTTACGGTATGTATAATTTACGCTTGTCATCCTATTCCTAATGAATGTGTCTCAGAAAATATGCATCATATAAATCACGAAGTAAAATTATTCGCCTATGTCCGGAACATACCTATATCGTGCTGTTTGCCCTAGCGCTTCTCGAGTGGGGTGTTAAGATACTCTAATGTGAATATTCCGTGTTCAGGCAAGTTTCGGCAGCCAAACTAGGCGTTGTCTTGTGCAGAAGAAAGTGGCGAATTCGATAGGATATATTTCGGAGTGGAAAAGTGTGGAGAACATTGTTGATTTCCTACATTTATTTAGAATACCATTCCTTCAATATGGTGTCTGTAAGGGTTTTTTGTAAAGGGCATTTTTGTGACCTTAGTAAGGTTGTGGCATACTTTCTGTTTGCCATTCCATTCCTAATAAAGGTGCCTTTCAGACGATATGCAACTTTAAGACCTCGCAAGATTAAAACCAACAGGACAGGACAATGAAATTGAGCTATACTTTCGGGCCTTGCTGAGCCCATTGAGTAATCACGCATGAGTGTGAACTTTGGGCGCATTTTTCCTAGTTTTGCTGTGGACATACAGATAAAACAATGCCATATATGAAAAATTCAGACATTTCTTAGCCCTACTGACACAAAAAATAAACAAAAATCCAAAAAATATTTTTTGAATTAATAGGCGCTAGATCGGAAAAATCCCCACTGTGCATTGGCCTGACACAGTATAGCCGCAAGGCTTGTCTAGGGGGCCCGCTTTGATGGGATCGCAGACGGAGTCGATAAATAATTTGACTGACGATGACTGTCATATCTCGAGTTGGTAGCATAGCCAATCTGATTGCATCTAATTGGTTATTATAGGGCAGCAGTAGCACTGTCTAATTGATTAAATATGAAATCCAGCGTATTTACGAACGACAAAATGCACATTAAATTGCATTCTTAGTTTGAGCTTTGTACGAATGTGGCCTATGGTATGGGAAACTGGTCCAACCCCAGCCCTTAGCAGTTCTCTTTCATTTTTGCTTTTATACGCAGTATTTCTAAGCGTTTTGGAAAATCTAGATGGAAAAGCGTTTTTTAAATATCCTAAAGTCTAAACAATGTAATGAATTCGTTTCAGAAAAAAACCATACTAACACATTCTCAAAAGAAAGCAATTGCAAGATAATCGCTGCTATAACACCTTTTTTATTTCTGCCGCCATCGGTAACGAAAGCGTCCTGAATGATTGAGGGCGGCAGATGTGACATCACCCGTGACGTAATCATCTGTGATGGTAGCGGTGTTCATCGAGCACCTGGTGCCATTACGGCTCGTCGTCCTGCGCAAGCGGCTTACATTTGGTAGTAGCAAGAGTATTCTACTCATATATCTATAGAAATTATATGTTTCTGTCAATCGAGACCGGGCATTGCATCGTATTGTATAGAAGTACATATCTTATGACCATTTATAACACCACCCACCATCTATACATATGATGATATTGCAATTGGACATGTCAGCTTGCGACAACATGCTTACACTGGCTTGCAATATGTTTTTTTCTTTTTGAATTTAATGGTAATTTAATGGTAGCAGTTCAGGCAACATTACCTAGACTGGTGCTGCTCATTCTTTTCACGCTTCCCTTGGGAGTAAGCTCGAGTTAACCCGGCAGTTGCTGGGGTATTTCGCCACCCACCGTTTGCTGGGGGGGGGGGACGTTAAACGCCCCCAGCCGATAACTCGAGAACCAATAGGCGCAGCGAAACGCACGAGGCGGCAAACGAAAGAACGCGACGAGACGCTTCAGATGAGTACTTTTAAGTTGAATTTTGAGGTCACAGGTCGGGTCAAGGTCAGGTCAAACACCTGAAATCGGGCTTTCAGTAGCATGGACTTCAGGACTTTGCAATGGGCGCCTCTCGTCATAAACTCTGTCAAAACGGTACACAATCCATCATATAAGGCCTACAAGAGTGTCAGCTCCATGTAGGGGTCAGTCAAGCATAGGTCAGGGTTAAGGTCAGGTCAACCGGGTAGGCACATATCCCCGAAAATCAAAACTGATATTCGCAGCCAGTGACACATGTTTTATGGGCAATTTGGGCCGTAGAACACGATGGTGACATTCATTTTATCATATGTGTACGTGTTTGGCTAAAAAAGTTCAATTTAAGAAATGCATGTATCATGGTCGTCAAGAAGTCACGAGAAATTGCCAAGTTTCAGTTCAAGAATTTGGAAAGTGCGGAACGATAATTAATAATCTAAGATAGCCATTTAATTGTTCATGGTATTGGCAGTCTAATGGCGTTTACGGCATGTCTGTATGTCTATTCTGTGATTTTATATGATTTTTCGAACATATGCCGTTTTTGGTCGAAAACTCAGAAATCATGATTCATGACGTCACTAAAACCTCGATATCTCAAATTTTTTTCCGACCGATTTTTGAACCTTTGTCACAATACACTTCAATCAATTCCCTACAGGTACCCAAAATTTGGCGCGCCTGCGGCGCGCCGTTTTTATGCTAGTATAGCCCGGCGAAAAAAGTGGGGGCGTTTAACGCCCCCCCCCCCCCCCAGCAACTCGCGGGTTAACTGATCTCCCAGGTCAGCGAAAGATAAAATGCTTTTCACTGATCCGATGAGCTGAGGATGCATCTGCGGCTAGAATAAAAACGGAACTATAGTTCGTTTTTCTTAAGTTTGCCCCTCACTGTAAACGTCTTTTTGAACACAGCACGAGAATTGCTAGCTGAATTACTGAGAAAACTGGTTAGCGCACATTGTATTGTAGATATGAATAATATTATCAAAATAAGGTTTGAACACCGTCGATTTAACGTTATGTTAAGCGCCGTGCAATTTATTTATTAGTTCAGACATAATTGCTGAGAAGTCGTCTATCCCTGTGGGGCTGTAGGTATTGGCAAATACGAGCTACGAGTCTGTGAAAAAGTAAATAAATTTGATGAAATTGATCGTCTGTGAAATCTGGTGAAATCAATGTGCGCCAACCAGTTTTCTCAGTAATTCAGCTAGCAATTCTCGTGCTGTGTTCAAAAAGACGTTTACAGTGAGGGGCAAACTTAAGAAAAACGAACTATAGTTCCTCTGATCCGGAGTGACCAGGCAGACATAGCTATAGCCCGTACGGTGAGAACAAGGATTTTTCCCAGGTCGGAAAAGTTCTCGAACTAAGGAAAGTTTTGGCTGCTGAAGAATACGGTTGAAAGAAAGAGGTTCAAATACTCGGCGCTCCTCCCGTCCCCCTCCTCTCTCTCTCTCTCTCTCTCTCTCTCTCTCTCTCTCTCTCTCTCTCTCTCTCTCTCTCTCTCTCTCTCTCTCTCTCTCTCTCTCTCTCTCTCTCTCTCTCTCTCTCTCCCTCTCTCTCCCCCTCTCCCTCAGCACAAAACACGGTCGACAGCTCTATACTCCTGTCAACCCTAACCTAGAAATCCGTGCCAATCTGCATCCAGGGCACCTGTCCCAAATCAGACCATCTCCTGTCGGCCACACCCAGCCGAGCCCCCATCTGCCAGACACCCCCCCCCCCTCCCCCATCCCCCCTCTCGTGGGCGGCGGCCCCGGCTGGCTGCGCCAGTGAGATGTGAGGTGAGCTTGTAGCCCCGGGTGGTAGGTCGCACTGCACTAAGGAGGAGAGATGACCGCGGTGAGAGGGGTGTGGCCGCCACACCCCGGGGAGAGGAGAGGGAGGGGGGGGGGCTCGTCAGGGCCTCTGGAGATTCGGGAGGGTGCTGAGAACTGCAGGTTCGTTATTAGCTCTAAGAGAATGCGTGATAATATTTAGGTCCATACGATACGCCTAGAAAACACACAGCTCACGTATACCTGCAAGACAAAAAAAAAAATATGAGACAGAGGAGACATTAGTAAGGTCAAACACCGTGCAAAAAGAGAAGTGTAAAAACTTCAATGGAACATTTGAGCTCCAAGCAATCGGCGTATATCGACGTGGAGTGTCCACCGTCCACGGCGTCCACCGTCCACCTTCCACCGCTTCCACCGCTTCCACCGTGGACAGTCCACCGCTCTCCTACCCTCCCCACGGCGCTGCAGCGGCCAGCGGTGATTTACACGCTCCCCACCGGTCTCCGCCCTGTGTATTAGTGAGAACTCGTGAGGCATAAGCCGTGATTTCTGAGCTCGTCGTGCTCAGGTCGTCCTACTCTGGCCACCCGGGCCTCGGGTCAGGGTTAGGGAGGTGCAGGGCGTGTCCCAGGTGTGCAGGGGTGGGGAGTCGGCTGACGGGGAGGAAGGAGAGGAGAGGGGAGGAGAGGGGAGGAGAGGAGAGGAGAGGAGAGGAGAGGAGAGGAGAGGAGCTAGGGAATGGTGGAGTAGAAGAGAGAAGAGGAAAACAATAACTAAGGGACACAGCTGAGACGAGGAAAGAGGTAAAATTTATAAACAAATTGGTAGATGTAGAAGTTTATAAATTTATAACGTTATCACGTTACAGTGCTAGAAATAGCACGAAAAAGGGAAGTAAAGACAGAAAGACAGAACCGATAAGTTTTCATGAAGAAGAGAATATAAAAAGCGGTGGAAGATAGCAAAAGAATTAGGAAGGGGAGTGATAAGTTGAGGAAGGAGAAGGAAGGTGGATGGAAAGAGGCACGCGTCGTGGATCTAAATCGCTGCGACTAAGTAACGCTGAGTCGCTGAGTTAGGCAGGTTGGATCGAGCTGTCTGACAAGACCATTGGGACCATTGGGACGATTGGGACCATTGTGCTGTCTGACAAGACCACTGGGAGACCGCTGCACCGTTGATTTCCTTTACTATTGGAGCTTTTAAAGACCACATTCGTTTAGATAGTTCGTGCTTTTATAAATACAAACACGCTGCACAGGAGGGATAGATAGGAGTTAGGACAGAGCAGGGGACATTGGAACACCTAGTGCGGCTTCCAGTCGGTTCTCCGTTGAGACTCGGCCATCCGGAGGGCTGAATAACAGGGAAACAACAGGGAAAATAACAGGGAAATAACAGGGAAATAACAGGGAAACGTCCACCGAACCACGCTCGGTGCAGTTGTGACGGCCTCTCTGAATATTCGCAACAGCATACCTCTGAAAAAAAAAATGGAACAGAGGCCAGTTCCACCAACAAAAAATAGACGGCTGTGATTATTTTTTGACAAAACGATAGTCTCAAAATGTCATTTACTGCTGAAAATACTAATCGCTTACTTGAAAAATGCAACAACTTAGCTTTCAAGTGCTATATAATTTGGTCAGCAATTACTTTTTTCACCTCTTAATTGGATTTATAGACTATCGTTTTGTCAAAAAATAATCGCAACTGTCTGTTTTTTGTTGGTGAAACTGGCCTCAGGTTGAATCTGATAGGCGAAGCTGATGGCTCTAATTCTATATGTCGACTCTGAAAGAAGCTGACGAAGGCTCAAGCCTCTCGATCCGGAAGGTGTTGGTATACGGCCCTGCAGCGTCCTTCTACTACTCAACTCATCGACTCACTGCCCCGGTGGGCTGACTCGCCCTCTATGTGCCTGACCGTGACAATTTCAACGAGCACCCACACCAACAATGTCGCAACCAAATACCGAGCATGGTAATTTCACCCTTGACAACACGCGGGCGGCTGGGTGGCGGCCACGGCGGCCGCCGCTCTCCAACACAGCGCTAATGACCGAGACGAAATGGTCGAGAATCGCATGCACTGCCGCTGTTGTCTTCAGTGTTATGAGCCATGTGTGGTCTCATAGTGGTCTCATAAACCCATCACAATGCCAATGATTTTCCACTGATGGATCCCACAATGGTATCCGCACGGGTTTAGAGGTCAGCTACCGCAACGGTGTCGAATTAGGGCTAACTGCTAAACAGGGACCAATACTAAACGAATAATCGGTGCTTGTGAAATTATTGTTTCAAGAAAGCATTGATTATTC
Organism: Amphibalanus amphitrite; assembly: GCF_019059575.1. Classification (NCBI taxonomy): domain Eukaryota; kingdom Metazoa; phylum Arthropoda; class Thecostraca; order Balanomorpha; family Balanidae; genus Amphibalanus; species Amphibalanus amphitrite. Next base: position 12,936 of record NW_024883583.1, read on the forward strand.
TTCACCATTATATATTAACACATGGTTTCCCGTGTGTAAATGGTTTTAACGCACGACGTGGATGGATTGGAGCACGAGTGTGTTAATGCACGAGTGAAACGAGTGCATTAACGCACAAGTGCTCCATTCCATCCACGAGTACGTTAAAACCATTTATGCACGGAAACCATGTGTTAAACTAATTAATACATGCTTAACGGTGCGAATTTGAATTAAAATTAAACTTAGTCCATGACACTAAAAGGGCCTATTATGGGAATTCTTAGAATAAAGTCAATGACCCTTCCGAAAAACTTCAGTTGAGAAAGTCATCACTGCACGCGCGTGCACCAATTTAAATTGGTGCACGGCTACCTTCGAATTAACGCACGGTTAATCTCCAGTGAACGCACCGTAAAGTATGTATTAATCCAATTTTCACCACACGTGCAGAGAAAATACTGCTCGTGCGTTCACTCTGACAAACATAAAATGTATTGATTACGTTTAGAAAATCGCCATTTGGGCGTTTCTTTTCATGATTATTGAATGAATCTGCATGGACCGGACATATACGTGGATATATACATGGATTGAGGCATGGATATACATGGATAGACAATAGACATATAAATGGACATATTTAACTATCGGATGACTCACGCGATCTTATACAAATATAATGATAGCCAGCCGCTTTCACGACGGGCTATCTGGCGAATGCTCCTTATTGGACCAAATCTGAACCAAATCTCTTAAAATAAATATATTCACATCGTGAATTTATTTTAGTGTTTTTATCGAAAATAATGTCTGATAATTTGAAAAATGAGGTTGATAAGCATCTGTGCAAGCCAAACTGATGATTTTAAAGAAACACAACGAACATATTTTGACTAAATCTGCACCAAATCTGCACCTAATCCGCACCAAATGTGTACCAGATGGCCTCGTGAAAACGGCTAATATTTACCCATTGCATGCCTCACACGATGTTATACAAATAAAATAATAACGCAAAAATTCACCCACTGACTCACTCCTAGTACCGGCACAGGGCCAATGTTCAGGTAACTGAACGACAATGAGTGTCATTGTGGTGAGAGTCTGATTATCCCAACCCAGTTACACCCGATACAGTCCTTTGGTGTAGCCTTCACGCAAGGTCATGAAAATTACCGGCAGTATTTAATAGCGGTCCTGTAATTAGGGACTCAACGACGCACGGGTGCGATTCGCATGACCCTGCCCATTGGCGGAGGGGGGGGGGGGGGGGGGGGAATCATGGTTAGATTGCCACAAGAAGGTCGTAAGACTTCAGCTAATGTTCACCAGCTCACGGTTCGTCGGAAGGTCATCTCAGGCTCAAAAGAAACGATATATACCATTCGAAAGCTGACGGTGAGCTGAATCCAAAAATGTAATTTTTATCAAAATCGATCGATGGCCTTTTTTGAAAATTGCGTTTTTGTAAAAACTTAATAATCTTTTATTCAACGGGCTGTCCCGGACATTCTTGAAAACATAAACATGTATTTTTGAGTTCCAGTGAAAGCTGAACGCCAAAAGAACAATATTTAGCGAAGCAATATTTCCAAACATTAATATGCGTCTCCCACAGCCGACAATAAGGCGCAATCACACAGCTCAGTGTCACGATGGACCAAAGTCAGCCACATAGAAGCGTGAAATGACGCTTATCGACTCGCAGACCCGGCGCTCTCGGCCCGCCTGACCGGCCACGGAAAGAACGTTCGGCTCTCGTTCTACTGAACAAATGTCATATTTGTCAGTTTAACTGTCCACATCGCTATTAAAGTTATTCAGGATACCTGTGAAGAAAATTCATTGTTCTGCTTGATTTACAACATGCTTTAATTTACAATTTTCTTATACATGTTTTGTTCCATCCAGCTGCGATCAGTGCCCGCGCAGGGGAAGTGAGCGGGGTTTCACTGTCAGAGGCTGTACTGGTGACAGCTGCTCGGCCTTGCGACCGGTCAAAGGTTACCCTGCCCCGCCGGGCGCTGCCCCCACTCCACCGGAGCTGAGGCCGGTGCAACCTCTGACATTTCAGCGCGGCCAATTTTCCTTATATGGGCATGATACCAAGCTCAATTGAGCAAAGTAGACATGAACAAATGCAAATTAATGCATGATGTGAAGATGACAGAACAATGAATTTTCTTCACAGGTATCCTGAATAACTTTAATAGCGATGTGGACAGTTAAACTGACAAATATGACATGTGTTTAGTAGAACGAGAGCCGAACGTTCTTTCCGTGGCCGGTCAGGCGGGCCGAGAGCGCCGGGTCTGCGAGTCGATAAGGGTCATTTCACGCTTCTGTGTGGCTGACTTTGGTCCATCGTGACACTGAGCTGTGTGATTGCGCCTTATTGTCGGCTGTAGGAGACGCATATTAATGTTTGGAAATATTGCTTCGCTAAATATTGTTCTTTTGGCGTTCAGCTTTCACTGGAACTAAAAAATACATGTTTATGTTTTCAAGAACGTCCGGGACAGCCCATTGAATAAAAGATAATTAATTTTTTACAAAAACGCAATTTTCAAAAAAGGCCATCGATCGATTTTGATAAAAATTACATTTTTGGATTCAGCTCACCGTCAGCTTTCGAATGGTATATATCGTTTCTTTTGAGCCTGAGATGACCTTCTGACGAACCGTGAGCTATCGATGCGCTTGGGACGCTGTGACATTAATATGTTTCGACGTGCTACAACTTTGGGAACAAGATAGCGAGAAGCCTAAAACAAGAAAGATAACCTATTGTACGTCAAATGCTGGGAAATACTTTTCGATGTAAATAAAATAAATGCAATGGTACCACAATCAAGTGTTTCCCCAAAACCACTACATTACATATAACACATACAAGCATTACATTAGGTACATGAGTAATGCGGTTGAATCGTATTTGATGCCTCATAATAAATGAGCATTTATATCATGAACCACAAACAAGACAATCTTGTCCACAAAGATCAATAAAACCTACCACGAGTGTAGAGCCAATGAATCTAAAACCTCCTATGTCTAAAATCCCTCTACAACTATAGTTCGTTTTTTTTTCAAAAGGACTCTGGCTCCAAGTACGCTTTTCGAAAAAGCATGCGTTTTAGCGAGCAAAACGAGCAAAAACTGAACCTGAGAAACTCGAACGTCGCCTTATTTTAACATGTGAAGTATTCCCAATGATTTCCATACGTGCATTTTGGAACCAGATATGAGAACAGTGGTGACGTCATGCTGTCGAACTTGTATTGCAATGTAACGTATAACTATCATGGACGAAACTGCTTACTCGATTATAACCTCGGCAACAGTGAAAAACGAAGTTTCCCCCAAATTCGTCAAAACTTTGTCCCATCGTACGGACATTGGGTGCCTGCTGTCACCAGTGACGTCATCATGGTATGCTAATTTTTCAAGACACAATTTCCGGGTACTTACCATGTACAATTTGAAATCGAATATTTTTTCGGTAAGAAATTCTTGGCCAGACGCTGAAGCTGCCAAAACTCACGTGAGAGCTTCGATAAGGAACTTGGAGCCAGCGTCCTTTTGAAAAAAAACGAACTATAGAGGCTGGAATCTACTGACCTCAAACCTTAACATACCCAGCCGACGGGAGGCTCGCTTCTACGGACCCCAGAGCCACTAAATGACCGCAGAGCGGTGGCGCAACGCGAAATGATCTCCAATGGCTCATAATAATCCAGCCCTCTGCCCGCGGTGGAGAACAATTATCCCCGTAATTTATTGATCCAACACTCATCGCGTGCCTACAGCAGTAGTCGGTCTGCTCTAGAACTTATCTGATAACTGGAAGCTTGCTACTATTCCGAACGAGTGGTTGTTGGTTCGGAGTAGAGCGACTTGCAAAACTCAATCGACTTGGGTGATGAACCTTGCAAAATTGGAGCGAAATACTCACAGCGTGTACCTACTAGATCGATAGTGATCTACTACAGTCTGATGAACGTATGCAAAGATGGAGTTGAAGCGCCGTGCCCACTGCCCAATCTTATAAAATGCCGTACCTACTATTCTATTTACGGCATTTGGTAACAATGACAGTGATAACAGTGCCGACAAACGGTAATCCGAGTCGACAAAATGATTCTTTGGACTGTCAACATACGATGGACTGAAATGCGTGAAAACCATCTTGCATTTAATAGCCGTTTTCTGCAGCTTAACTTCAGCCAGTGCTGCCATATCCATTCCACGGCGTTTCTAAGATTGAGCCCTTGAGCCATTTTGCATGCATTTTGGTCATTGCAGATAGACCGAAGTTGTTACTAAAGTTGAGTGAAATGCATTGACGTGGTGAACATTACATATATTATTTCTTATCAGGCTCGTGCAGCAATCATCGCTGTGCTGCATTTTCGCATTATCACGTTTTCCCAGAATGAAGTGTAAAAATGAGTGGCAATGCCGATTAACCCGCGCCCGGCTGGGGGTCCTGGATTTCCACGCCCTGCTGGGGGGGGGGGGGTGTTTGAACACCCCCCCCTTGTAACTCGGCTCCTGGGCCACGTAGCGATACGCGGGAGGCGGCGTTCGAAAGAGCGTCAAAAATAATGACGAAATCACTTCAGTCAATTTTTTGGTCAGGTCAAAGGTCAGGTCACCAGAGGTCATTGAAGGCAAAATTTCGCCGATTTCCAGGTCGAATGTCGAAAATTTCCAAGAAGCCAACGCATAACTCGGGAACTAATAGAGCTACAGCGCCGCAGAAAAGCGCATTCGATAGCCCTATTAACGCCCTTTCTGAGTAATTCTCTCAGATTTGGCCTAACGTCAACGGTTTTGCCTGCAGGGGACAAAAACTGCAAAAATAGCCGATTTTTTCGGAAACAGTTTTTCTGCAATAACTTTTGACCCAAGCCACGTACGAGCTTACTTTTACCGGCATCGTGTTCCTCTCGCCAAGACGCATCGAATGAACTATAACTTGACCTTGAAAGGTCAACTCGAAAATTTGACCTTAGGTCAAGGTCATGACCTGACCGGAAAGGGTCATGTTGCATATCAATCGATCCGTATCGTCGAGCTGAACACATCTAAGGCGTTTTCATCGCTCTAGCATGCCTCTATCAAAAGTTATTTGCGAAAAACTGTTAGATACCATTCGTGACCTAAGATGACCTCAGGGCATAAACAGGGGTCACGGACACCATTTTCATGTTCTGTGTGTCTAAACCACTTGTAATTCGGTGTTTGGGAGTGTTTATAATGTCTTTCGTCCAAAAGAGGCGCATTTCAATTTTCTCCCATTGACTTATAATGGGGAGGTCGCAAAATTGACCTGACCTTAGGTCATCGATATCAAAATTCTGAGAGATACATTTTGTACATGCTATTGCTCTTAGCAATCGCTGAAAGTTTCAAAGCGATCGGTCACTCGGTGTAGCTATGACAGACATTGAAACTTTTTATGAGGTGAGGTCACTTCAAGGGACCTGGTGACCTGACCTTGAATGACCTTGGTCTGAAATTTTTACAACATGTGTAGAATTGATGTATGATAAGGTGTACTAAAAACGGCGGCGCGGAGCGCCGCCGTTTTTGAGATATTAGCGAAAAACAACAAGGGGGGTGTTCAAACACCCCCCAGCAGGGCGCGGGTTAATGGATATCGAGCCCCGATATTGGTGTGATTATTTTGAGTTATGAGGGAGGAGAAAAATAAATGTTAACGAAGGCTAAAAAATAATCTAATTAAAGAAATAAAAAAATAATTGAAAAACTAAACTAAAAACAAACTAAGGAAAACTAAAGAAATGGAGCGGACAGCAGATGCCAATTTTCACAAAGATCACATTCAACAGTGCGCGCGACTGGTTCAATCAGTTCATATGAGCGCATGCCGAGACTGTGTTTCAATGCGGTACGGCTAGCGTCCATCGGTTTACTACGACGAGCCGCCCGCCGGCATAGACCCACCCTCTTTCACCTGACCAAGGCCGGCTCTACTACAAACGATGGGCGGCCACTGCGCATGCGCCGACAGCAGAGGCCGTGTATATAAGGTGAGCGGCGAGTGTGGACGGCAGAGTCAAACCGTCTCAGCTCCTTTTTCCACTTCCCCCAGTGACGTCATGGCTATGAGACTGGTGAGTTGTTTGGGGTGGACTGATATTGCCTGTAATTCCGAATGAAACTTATCAAATAAGTCTTCTAAGTATTACACAAAATAATAATCCAAGCTATTTGAATGATCATAACAAATTTGTTCTAGCCTTGAGGTGTTTCTCAAGGATTCTTGCTTTGCCCACAACTATTACTGAATCTAGCTTAGTGTTACAAAATATTCATTCAAGTTCGTCCGTGCAGCCATCTTGTAATTCTATTTGACTCAGTTATTTCCAATTATATAAGCTCTAAAAACGTTTCATTGTTTTCATTGCTTTGTAAGATAATGTGCGAAGAATCTCCCTTCAGCTCTAACAATGTTGTTATCTTTTAATCTTTTCAGATCAGTGTACTGGCGTGTGTGGCTGCGGCCACGGCCAGTCATCCTCCCCCTTACGGACACCCTGCGCCCCATTATGTAAGTAAAACTTTAATTTGAAACGTGTCAAAACATTGAAATTAAACAGAAAGTTACAGCTACTGAATGAAGCCAATACTACGAGTTTTTCATGCCAATCATTGTCTTTTTTCTGCTTCTCATCTTTAGTGATTTTTTCTCATTTAAGCAAAGATTTATTCGAAACAAACCATTGAGGGTAAAAAGTAATTAATGGAAGCGTGATTTCTTACCGAGCTTACTTCCTAAGCATTTCATAGACATAGACTATGACTATGCCTAAATTTGACTCTTCTTTTTTTCTCTGTGTTCAGGGCGGCTACCAGCAGCAGCACTACTGCGACCCGACGGCGGCGCCGGCCTGCGCGGCCAACTCGTCCCTCACCTACTGCCTCGAGGACGCCGAGTACCCGGCCTACGAGATCAAGGCGGCCATCTCGCAGGACCACCTGTTCGCCAAAAAGTACGCCGACATCGGCACCCAGTCGGCCGACGACCTGGTCGACGGCCTGAGCGCCGAGCAGGAGTCGGCCTTCGACTACGGCTACTACACGGGCTCGTCCAAGGGCGACAGTCCGTACGACGTGACCCACTGGGCTGGCCCGGCCGGCTACATCTGCCCCAGTGACGTGGCCTACGCGCAGCCGCGCCGCGCCCAGAACGTGGCCGGCGAGTGGCGCGTCATCGTCAACGACGTGCACTACTACACGCAGACGGCCCGGCTGGAGACGTGCCTGCACCCGGACGCCGCCTGCCGCGCGCTGGCGCCCTGCTACAAGAGCAAGTGCACCCAGAAGTACATCTACCACCGCATGCTCTCGTACGACCCGTGCGACCCGTACAAGGGCCTGTTCATCGACATCTACCGGCTGCCGGCCGCCTGCAGCTGCCACGTGCCCGCCCTCTGATTGGCTCACGCCGCCGCTGACGTCACTGACCTCTGGCCGGTCACGTGACTGGCGAGAAGCAGCGAGCGCCACTGCTGATGAGCCCAGCGGCCAGTCCGGCTGAGATCTGCTCCCCCCCAGAGACTGCCGCCGTGCCGCCGGCCGAGACACCGCCTCGAGCCGCTGGGTTTGTATGTCTGTGTGTGCGCGCGCGCCGCTCACCGCCCGCGTGTGAAGGCCCTCTGTCCCTCTGTCTTTCTGCTGTCCTATCCCTCAGCTGAGGAAACATGTAAACAAAAATACGCAATAAAAAGAGCATAACAGAACGCGACGTTTTTTTCGGAAGAGAGAGTGAGGAAGGGAAATGTGAGTCGAAGTGACACTGTCAGTAGACAAACATACCACCAGCGTCCAGCAGTATTACAGAACACGATGTTGATAAATAAGGAATGGGTTAACAAAATGGAAAAGATAAACATAACCATCATTTCGATCATTGATGCTAGTGGTAAGGTCATAAGTTTGTTTTTTATTTGGCGAAGATCCAACGTCTTCAACGTTAGGCGGCACGGGTGGACATCGATAGCAGCGCCTCTATCGGTCACTAGGAAAAGCTGGGATGTAGGCGACGAAATACCGGCTGAGTTGTCACACGTTGAATAGGTTTATAGCCATCCATCTTGTGAAAAAGTTGAACTTTTGCCTTAAATATTTCTACAGGCAATTTTAGAAGTGTCTTCACATGGATTACAAAACCGTTTAGATTATTGTATTCACTTCAAGCCTTTCCTATTGTTCTTGATGATGCGGAAACTATTTATAATTAGTGTTTCTAGCTTAGTAAAAGAACATACTGTGCAAACGATGAAAAAAGCATAAATGGAAGATTTTAAATGCAATTTTCTCTAACAATTAACCCGGCCGGGCCCGGCGGGTAATCCCAACCACCGCAGCCCGGGGGGGGGGCGTTTTTCGCCCCCCCCCCCTGTCTAACTCCGTAAATAAGGGAGCTACGGAAACAAAAGCGATACCAAACGAAAGGTCCTTACGAGACGATTCTAAAGCACCTAAAATTTTTGACCTCAGGTCAATTTTCAAGGTCAGAGGTCAAGGTCAAAGGCAAAAACCGGCACATGTGTAGTGATCTCAAAGTAAGCCTTCTAGAGGACGGCAGGCTGCATCAAACCGGCAAAATTGGGTGTCAAACGAAAGAAGAGAATCTGAGGATTCCGAAAATGTGCTTAAAGTTAAAGGTCAAGGTCAAGGTCATGCTAAAAATTGACCTCAAGCTTGGCACTTTTTCGCACATCTTGCGTGCTAGCTTCCAAGATGTTTTGAAATGTTTTGAGGCTTATCAGTTCCCTATTTGTGGTTCATCCTACGATACAAGGCTGCTCAAAGGTCAAGGTCACAGAAGAGTATCCCTGCTAGAGGCTATTTCACTGATTCAAGTTAGTAATAATAAATAAGACAATTTTGCCGTCCAGAAGCTCTAAATGAAGGCTTAGAGGAAAATAGATGCCAGATTCGTGATCAGCGGGTAAACATCCATCATAAATGACCTCTCATGTGTCAAGGTCAACCAGAGGTCATTCGAGGTCACATGAGGTCAACATAAAACTTGACCTTTTCCGAACAAAATATACATCATTCGACGCGGCTTGACAAGGCGAATGCGATGGTACCATTGCCGTAGCTCTAGGACCGTTTTTGTCGAAGTTATTTGCGAAAAACTAAAACCACATTTCGGGGTCGTTGACCTGACCTCTGACCTCAGGTCACCAAAACTATTTTTCTATTTTTCTCTAGGTCAAACGCTACACAACCGTGCTCGTAATTTGTCTTTATCTCTAAAACTCTATTTTTAGCAGCTATTTGAAGTTTGCGTCTGTGACGCCGAAATTTGCCGTGCAGGGGTCTAGAAAAATGGACCTTGTGACGTCATCAATGGGGCTAGGTCCAAATTTTTTACTTCAGAAGATGTCAAATTGATGGGAGAAAAGGTACTGAAAGTTTCGCTTTCCTATCCCTAAGCGTTCGGGAGCTATCGCAAATATTCGCCAGGGGGGGGGGGGCGAAAAACGCCCCCCCCGGGCCCGCGAGGGTTAATGGTAAATTATCTACATATCAAGGAAAAGGTGCATGATAACTGATAATTTAAAGTTCTTTGGGCCAGTTGTTTTCTTCTTTTCTTACGTCGCCCCAATGGCCGCGAATACACTTGTGATAACGCCTATCGATCATTATCACACGAACTATGGCTCTATATGTGTTGCCGTTCCCTTCAGATCCAGAAGCGCTGATGGAATGGGCTCTGGGCGAGCGATAGCAATGCGATTCTCAGGGCTGCATCCGATAAAACGCCAAATTTTCTTTTTGTCTTTTGGTAGCCTGCAAGTGCATAACTAACTCGATGATGGCAAGTGCGAGCCTGAGTAAAAAAAAAAAAAAAACAATTCCAGGAAAGTCAATGTACGATGGACTAAAGTAGCAAATAAGAAAGGACTAGCAACTTGATTTAGTTCAACTACAATAAGTTCTTCTAATTCCTATTTTCTTGGAATTAACACGCGCTTACTGGGGATGGTTGACCCTCTCCGATTTTTTGCCATACGGTCATTTTTGCGGTCATCAAAGTTTTCACCTAGGGAGAGCGGGGCCAGTTGAACCACTTTTTATATATTGACATGCACAGCGAGATCTAGTTGTCATATCGAAAAATGCACAATGCCATGAAAAAATATGCTATTTTTGCTTTCTTTTAAGATATGTAAAATTATGTTTCAAACATATTTTGCTGCCAAACGCATGCTTATAAAACAGCTCTACGCCCGTTTCAAACGACCCCGATGCGAGGGTCAATTGAACTAGCCCATGGGGTCAATTGCACCTACCGTTAACCCTCGCCGGCACAGGCCATTTTTCGTCCTTCGACGGCACAAAGGGGGGGGGGGGTTGGTACGACCCCCCTCGCGTTTGGCCCCTGATCGAGCTAGAGCTTCGCGGAAAAAACGAGCGTGTTGCCCGTCACGAGAGGAAGCCGATGACACCCAATTTTAAGGTCCTAGGTCATCGGGTGACCTTCCAGGTCAGGTCAATGACCCGAAAACCGGGAAAATCGGGACCTGTTAGAAAGTCGTAAAGTGTGGCTGCCATGTGGTTTTCCAGGGTGCTGATCACGAATATCGTGTTAGTTTTGATCAGAGATGATGTTTTTAAGCATTTAGACCAGGTCGGGTCAGGTCAGCTCAGGTCAACCGGTAGGGGTTGTGACGGGTATTCGTAATACGTGTCAACCGCCTCTGACAGCTTCGTAACATGTTACGAAGGCACCAAAACTACTTCGTAATTGTTCAAATGGTTGCTAAATTCGAATTGAGCTCCAAAAACTAGCCTAGGAACATGTAAAACTCGAAAAAGTGTACCGAGGTCACCTGAGGTCACCAAAGGTCAATGACCTGACCTGACCTTCAGGTGACCTTGACACCCACCCTAATGTATGGGAGCAACATCAAATCACATGTTTGAACGTTTGAAACCACGAAAAGCTTGCAAACGCGCGGCTAATGCGAGCCGACATACCTACGCCGAATCGCGATTTCGGCCAAACATGGTCACGGAAAAGAGGTCTCAGAGTCAGGTCAAAGGTCATTGGGGTCAGGGTCATGGAATTTTCAGGGAACGTGTAAAATTGATCAATGCGAGGGTACTGAAAGTTTCGTCGCGATCGGCCGCTTTTGAGTTATTCGCAAAAAAAGACCTTAGGGGGTTGCATGCGAGGGTTAACAATGGGATGTTTTCCTCTTTGAGGCCACTTTCTTAAGGAGATATTTTGTCCGGTTTACTTTTCCAAATGCTACATTCAATAGGTCGTTGGAAAGCTAAAAGTGCAAAGTTCCTCATAATAGGTGACATAAAGTACATAGACTATGGTAAAATGGGCGGATGAGAAAAATGAGAAATATCTCACGCTATAGTGTGCTTTCAAGCAAAACGCTGAAGAAGAAGGGGTAAAAAATTGAGCTCTATTTAACAACAATTTCAGTTTAAAAGCTCATTTCAAAGGTGGACTATTTCCTTTAATGTTTACAGCCCCTGAACAATAACCATTGCAAAGGTCACCGGGGTCCATTGAAATTTGAAACGGCCTGTGGCCCTGTTTCAACTGACCCTCTGAGAAGCGTTTCAATTGACCCCATCCGCTCCCGCCATCTCGCACGCGCCGTAAAGCACATGCCAAACGAGCTGGAGGGACGGCATCATGCTGAATGAGGGGCCAAATAAGGTGTTATTCCGGAGCCAGGAGTTCTTCTTTCAGCAAACAAAGGTATATGAGATATCACAAAATATTCATAAGAACGATTTCTCCCAAACGCCCCTCTAAAACACAAAAACAAGTGTCAAATCAAAATTACCGTCCATTTGCCGCCCAAACGCCGTTGACAAAGGAAGTGGTCGAGCGCGGATGCGCAGTGGTGTCGGCAACGCCATATGTTGCATACTGTTGAAAATAAAGCCATGTTTCATCTGACCCCGTGTTTCAACTGGCCCCGCTCTCCCCGTATTTGGTAAAGCTGTTTATTATCTATTTTTACACTTACTGTGAAAAACAAACGCAATAAATTCACCGATCAAATCAGCAGGTCATGATAAGGGACATAGCCACTGAAAAGGGTTTTAACAGTCCTATGCGGAAGGCTGAAGTATTTGGACGGGCTACTTATCCTTTCAAAATAGTATGAGTTCATGCCAATTAGCATTTCTACATCTACATCCTAGTTTTCCATGTCGACGAAAGACTACGTCAGTTTTCAGGTCACGTGACCCTTCATCCCAATAACATTTCATTGTGTGAAGATCAGTTAAGTTCTAGGTGTCATCAACAGGTTTTATAAAGGGTGGTCGATCATCTCAGCTGCTATTCGAACTACTTGGTCAATATTTGACCTTCCCCTGAGGCACTGGCGGATCCAGGCTTGCGTTTTGGGGGGGGGGCAACTCATGCAGGAGCCAAACCTAGGGTACCCCCAAATCCTGTTTTCTCATCGGATTTAGGCCACTTATTTTTCGTCACAGCCCTGACACTATGATTTTTTTTTTAACTAAAAAGAAAAATTATAAATGGTAGCCCACCCGTGACCCGACCCATGCCTTTATATTACTTTGTAAACACTTACCATTGTTTTTATCGACCAGTTAAAGGGACCCTCCCACCTTAACATTAGATTTGAGCTGAGATAGCCAAAATGGGGTCCCTGGCTCACAATTACCGGTTTCGGCACGCACTCACAACATCGAGAAATGCCTTAAATCGGAAATATTGAATTTCAAAATTGCAGCATTTTGATTCAGAGGGGCTAATGCTTTTGGATATCCCTCTGAATGTGTGACGTCAGCGGAGATCTAATGATTTTTTAATATTTTACTAAAACGTTTGGTAGCATGCGGTGGTATAGGCTGCTTTGCGCGCAACAAATGCCGCACTTTCAAATAAAGTCGCTAGGAACAGCAGCGGATATCCCAAAAAGTAAACAAAAATAAAAGTCTAATCTCTTGAAAACCGGTGAATATTTTTCGGTAAAATTTGGTAGATATTCGTTTTCGCCCCTTCTGAACCTAGCGACATCACTTTCATGCCAATTCATTAACTTTTTTGAAGGTGGGAGGGTCTCTTTAACCCGCTTCGAGTCAGTGCTTGGGTCCCTTTGCGGGCCGGGAGGTGGTAAAACAGCCCTGTCTAACTCGGCTCCTGGGCCACGCCCTGATTGAACTATGTTTCATTATCGTTTGGGGGAGGGGGAAAACGGGCCACTTTAGGCCTCTGGGAAGGGGGCATGGCCCTAAATGCCCCCTCCCTGGATCCGCCAGTGTAAGAAGAGACCATTGGAGCTGCAGTTGGGTACCTCAGACATCAGGGTACGCCCTCAGATGTATGTATAGGACTCGCATGGAGACCTCTTATGCTATAGTGTACTGAAAGGACCCAAAGGAGCCTGTCTATATGGGCTCCCGGAGATAGACGTGGGCCCTCAGGAGCCCGCCAGAGCCCCAATGAGGGATAAGTGAGGGATACCAAGTGCCTGCAATTGCATATTGCATAAGTCATAACGCCTTTACAAATCAATATATTATGCATCAGTGGCAGATCCAAGGGGGGCCACATGGGTCATGACCCCCTTGGTGCCCGGGGGCACCACAGGCCTGTCAGGGGCACCACCGGCCTAGTAGGGGCACCACCAGCCCGCCAGGGGCACCACAGGCCTAGCAAGGGCACCACGGGCCTGTGAGGGGCCCCACAGGCTTGTCAGGGGCACCCGAGGTCTGTCAGGGACACCAGAGACCTGCCAGGGGCGCCGCCGGCCTCGCAGGGGCATCATGGGGCTGTCAGGGACACCAGAGGCCTAGCAGGGGTACCACAGGCCTTACAGGGGCACCACCGGCCTTGCAGGGGCACCTTGGGCCTGTCAGGGGCACCACAGTCCTGTCAGGGCCCAGGGGCACCAGCGGCCTAGCAGGGGCACCACAGGCCTGCCAGGGGCACCACCGGTCTAGCAGGGGCACCATGGGCCTGTCAGGGGCCCCACCGGCCTCGCAGGGGGCACCACCGGCCTCGCAGGCATCACGGCATCACGCAGGGGCACCTTGGGCCTGTCGGGGGCATCACGGGCCTGTTGGGGGCACTTTGGGCTTGTCAGGGGCACCACAGTCCTGTCAGGTCCCAGGGGCATCAGCAGCCTAGCAGGGGCACCCTAGGCCCGCCAGAGGTACAGCCCACCGCTAAAGTAATGTAGGGTTTTATCAAACTCAACGGTTGGCTTTGACTGGCGATTGTTTAATGCGAAGTGATTGAAAAGAAGATGTCAATAGCTAAAGTTGCAGCTGCAAGGGTGACGATACATATAAGCTACATTCAAAGTTTCATTGTAGTCTGGCTAATCGTTCCTAAGCTTCAGAAGCAGAACATACCCATGACTGAAACCCCACATTACTTCTGCTGTGGACTGTCTGTACCACAGGCCTGCCAGGGTCCAGGGGCACCACAGGCCTAGCAAGGGCACCACGGGCCTGTCAGGGGCACCTCAGGCTCCCGTGCCCCCCCCCCCTGCCCCCCCAGATCCGCCAGTGATGCCACACCACGCGAAACACCGCCAACTACCAGCTGCCGCGCCATAAACACGTGCCAACAACAGTCTTTTTTTTTAAGGTCGACTCCGCTCGCGCAACTTTTGACTGACCCTCACTGCTACTATATTGCTTCCATATTATCCCGCGCCGTGCTGGGGGGGGGGGGCGTTTTTACGCCCCCCCCCTCAGGTTTCTCGCGAATATCTCAAAAACGGCGGCGCGCAGCGCCGCCGTTTTTGGTACACGTGTTCCTACATCATTTCCGCACATGTTGTGAAAATTTCAGACCTAGGCCGTTCAAGGTCAGGTCACCAGGTCACGTCAAGTGACCTTACCTCAGAAAAAGTTCAAAGGCTCGCTATAGCTACACCGACTGAACGATCACTTTGAAACTTTCAGCGATTGATATGAGTAACAGTATGTATAAAATGTATATCTCGGATTTTTGATATCTGTGACCTAAGGTCAGGTCAATTTTGCGACCTCTCCATTATAAGTCAATGGGAGAAAATTGAAATGCGCCTCTTTTGGACGTATATCGTTCAAAACGCTCTCAAACATCGGTTCATAGGTAAACATGACACACTGAATAGGAAAAATGCACCTGTGACCCCTCTGTGTGCCCCTGAGGTCATCTCAGGTCATGAACGGTCGCCAGCAGTTTTTTGGCTATAACTTTTGATAGAGACGTGCTAGAGCGGTGAAAACACGTCAGATGTGTTTAGCTCGACGATACGGATCGACTGATATGCAACATGACCCTTTTCGGTCAGGTCATGACCTTGACCTGAGGTCAAATTTTCAAAATGACCTTTCAAGGTCAACGAATAGTTCATTTGACGCGTCTCGACGAGAGGAACACGATGCTGGCAAAAGTAATGTCATGGCGCTTATGAGTCAAAAGTTATTGACGAAAAAACTTTTTTCGTAAAAACGGCTATTTTTGGAGTTTTTGCCCTCTGGAGGCTAAACCGTTGACCTGAGGTCAAATCTGAGAACATTACTCAGAAAGGTCTGTAAAAGGGCTATCGAATGCGCTTTTCCGCGGCGCTGTAGCTCTATCGGTTCCCGAGATAGCCGTTGGCAGTTTCCAAAATGTTGAAATAGTCAACATTTTACCTTTGGTGACCTCTGGTGACCTGACCTTTGACCTGACCCAAAAAATGACCGAAGTGTTTTCGTCCTTATTTTTGACGCTCTTTCGATTGCCGCTTACCGCGTGTCGCTACGTGGCCCAGGAGCCGAGTTAGACGGGGGGGGCGTGAAAACGCCCCCCCCCCCCAGCACTCGGCGGAAAGTTCAGGCCACCAGCACGGCGCGGGTTATTATTATTCCATCCGCCAAACACCGACTGACCCTCACTGCTACTATATTGCTTCCATATTATGCTGTGGAAAGCTTTACTTCACCAAGTGGCTAAAAACCTCCATCAAGGTATATTTTCTTAGCAATTTTTCTGGCGTTTTGGGGAGGGGCCAAACAGGCCACTTTAGGCCTTTGGGGGGGGGGGGGCATGGCCCCCGTGGCCCCCCCCCTGGATCCGCCAGTGCCCTGAGGTCATATATTGACATCATAGAAACATGGTCATCATTGATACCATGGGAACCGTCTCGTTGGAAGAAATAAGATGGTGAGCCTACATTTTCAATATCTATTTCACATTTGTGCCCTTAGTTCATCTTCGTATCAAATGTTTGGCTGAAAAATACCTTATAAGGTATTTTTCAGCCAAACATTTGATACGAAGAGAACTTGTGAAACGTCTGTCAGGGTCCCGAGATAAATTGAAATCTAACGACCATGGTGATAAATTTCAAACCATCTCGGAAATGCGTCAACCTTTTTCTCTTTTATGAATATCTAGACATATGATTTTTCCAGATTCAGACTCTTCAAACCACTGCAAACAAAATGTCACCTCCATAGCCATGAGCCATCAGGTACGTACGTACAGCCCACCGCTAAAGTAATGTAGGGTTTTACCAACCTCAACGGCTGGCTTTGACTGGCGATTGTTTAATGCAGAGTGATCGAAAAGAAGATGTCAATAGCTGAAGTTGCAGCTGCAAGGGTGACGATACATATAAGCTACATTCAAAGTTTCATTGTAGTCTGGCTAATCGTTCCTAAGCTTCAGAAGCAGAACATACCCATGACTGAAACCCCACATTACTTCTGCTGTGAACTGTACATACACCCAGGTTACATCAGCGGCCATGCCACTCGCGTTAGCGAAGCCTGAAGCTACCTGACCGAGACGGGAGGCGCCGCGATTCCAGCGACACCTATATCGAGTGAATTTCACGGCTCACCTCGGCCAAGACGTGGGCCAAGACGCAGGGAAGTTTGCACTTTTTTTAAACAACATTCTTGTGGGGAGGGGTAGATCTAAAGTCGCTTTCTATAAGTCGCTTCTACCACCAGTGGCCGGGTGGTGGTGCGAAGGCCCAGCGGCCGCCGGGTTAAAGACAAGGTCGAGGTCATCGAACGTGATCAAATGGGAAGTTTCCCAATAGGACATTGTTAGAAAATATGCTCTCCTGGATTATTGTAAGTCGTAAATCGTAATCCAGAATTGGAGGATCAAAAGCATGCGATAGCATGCTTTTGCATCAGGAAATTCTCATTGGTGGGTCGCTGAAATAAAGTTCGGCTGAGCCTGTTTGTCAGTATGTGAGTGAGTAGGTGTGAGTGAGTATGTATGTGAGTTTGTCCAAGCTTTTTTGGACCTGGAGTCAAAATGGGTGGACCGATCGGGACGAAAGTGGGACCGTTTGATTCGTCTCCGGCGAGGTAAGCTTTTGGTGCTGGCCTCGGTTCGCTCGGTGCTTCGTGGCACATGCTATTCCGCTTCAAAGTTTCGGTGACACGGAATTTTTTGTCAAGGCTAGGGGAAGTTGGGAGAACGCCGAATACTTTTTTCTGACGCCCGTAGCACGCAAGGTAGACACCATAAGCTATTCTTGTTGGCGTCATTCGAGAGGCCAGTCTTTTGCCTTTCAAACATACCAGGCGCATTTGATGAATTCGCATACCGTTAACCCGGCCGGGCCCGGGGGGTAATCCCAACCACCGCAGCCCGGGGGGCGGCGTTTTTCGCCCCCCCTGTCTAACTCCGTAAAAAAGGGAGCTACGGAAACAAAAGCGATACCAAACGAAAGGTCCTTACGAGACGATTCTAAAGCACCTAAAATTTTTGACCTCAGGTCAATTTTCAAGGTCAGAGGTCAAGGTCAAAGGCAAAAACCGGCACATGTGTAGTGATCTCAAAGTAAGCCTTCTAGAGGACGGCAGGCTGCATCAAACCGGCAAAATTGGGTGTCAAACGAAAGAAGAGAATCTGAGGATTCCGAAAATGTGCTTAAAATTAAAGGTCAAGGTCAAGGTCACGCTAAAAATTGACCTCAAACTTGGCACTTTTTCGCATATCTTGCGTGCTAGCTTCCAAGATGTTTTGAAATGTTTTGAGGCTTATCAGTTCCCTATTTGTGGTTCATCCTACGATACAAGGCTGCTCAAAGGTCAAGGTCACAGAAGAGTATCCCTGCTAGAGGCTATTTCACTGATTCAAGTTAGTTATAATAAATAAGACAATTTTGCCGTCCAGAAGCTCTAAATGAAAGCTTAGAGGAAAATAGATGCCAGATTCGTGATCAGCGGGTAAACATCCATCATAAATGACCTCTCATGTGTCAAGGTCAACCAGAGGTCATTCGAGGTCACATGAGGTCAACATAAAACTTGACCTTTTCCGAACAAAATATACATCATTCGACGCGGCTTGACAAGGCGAATGCGATGGTACCATTGCCGTAGCTTTAGGACCGTTTTTGTCGAAGTTATTTGCGAAAAACTAAAACCACATTTCGGGGTCGTTGACCTGACCTCTGACCTCAGGTCACCAAAACTATTTTTCTATTTTTCTCTAGGTCAAACGCTACACAACCGTGCTCGTAATTTGTCTTTATCTCTAAAACTCTATTTTTAGCAGCTATTTGAAGTTTGCGTCTGTGACGCCGAAATTTGCCGTGCAGGGGTCTAGAAAAATGGACCTTGTGACGTCATCAATGGGGCTAGGTCCAAATTTTTTACTTCAGAAGATGTCAAATTGATGGGAGAAAAGGTACTGAAAGTTTCGCTTTCCTATCCCTAAGCGTTCGGGAGCTATCGCAAATATTCGCCAGGGGGGGGCGAAAAACGCCCCCCCGGGCCCGCGAGGGTTAAGCGCACAAACTAAAAATATCAAAGAAGTGGCTTTTTCGGCGTTGCCCCGGACTGCGGGGAAAGCCGAAAATGGGAGAAATGATCTACGGGGAATGCCAACATTGATGTTTTGCCATTTTATCGAAAACTTTATCCAGAATTCATCAAAGCTGACACGCGTTTTAAGAGCTTGAGGACGCTTGGTGCACGCTGTAAGTTATAATTGTGTGATATAATAAGAAAATGCCAGGTAAATCATTCCTTATAGGTAACAGGCCGTTGTGTCGGTTGAAAGTGTAATTTGTGTGACTAAAAATACGCGTTGCTATTCTACGGCAGTAAAGTCCACGTAGCGTGCTTTGACGTGCGTATTTGCACGTTTTCGGCATTACCCCAGCCAGTCATACTTTCTTTTGCAGGCCCATAACTTTTCAACGTGCTGTATAAATTTCAAATAGGCAGCACACTTATGCAAAGACATGCTGAAGATAACTTGACCGAATTGGCCAGACAAACGGAGCAAGAAATGAGCAAGAAATGCAACTTCAAAGGCGCATGTAGTACAAGGGAAACGTACAGTCACCAGCACTTGCTACTAATCACCTCGTTTTTGTTCAGTAGTTTGAAGACCGATCAATTGTCAGTCGCGCAAGATGCGTCAGACGATCCGTTTGGTCCTACGATTTTCGAATATCTAACTTGTTTTTGTATATTCGAAGCATTTTGGGATGGGGAGCCAAAAAACCTCTTTTCTGCCCTAAAGTGTGCCCCAAGAAGTCGTAGAACCTAGCCCCGCCTCTGATCCACAGACCACTAGTGCCATCTCTTGTCAGCCGAACAAGCCGCAGAAGTAAATAATGTCACGTGACCTTTGCACACGCTACAATTACTACGCAGTTGTAGTGGGGGAAGCGGGGCGGAGGCGTGGAGAGTGACGCGATCGGTCGGCTGGGGTCAGGTCGCCGAGGTCAGAGGTCATCCGCCGGAGGGTGTTTGAGCGGTTGGGCCGTGTGGGCTGGGGCCTGCGGAGTGGGGAGCGCCTGGACCTGTCTGGAAACACGCCCTACATCGCTGTGACAGTCGAGAATATTGTGAGGAAAGAGAGAGAGAGAGGCAGATGGAGAGGAAGAGAGAGAAGGAGAGAGGGGGGAGAGAGAGGAGAGAGAGGGAGAGAGAGAGAGGAGAGAGAGGGAGAGAGAGGAGAGAGAGAGAAAGACAGAGAGAGGAGAGAGAGGGAGAGAGAAAGAGAGAAAGAGAGAGGGAGAGAGAGAAATAGAGAGAGAGGGAGAGAGAGAGAGAGAGAGAGAGAGAGAGAGAGAGAGAGAGAGAGAGAGAGAGAGAGAGAGAGAGAGAGAGAGAGAGAGAGAGAGAGAGAGAGAGAGAGAGAGAGAGAGAGAGAGAGAGAGAGAGAGAGAGAGAGAGAGAGAGAGAGAGAGAGAGAGAGAGAGAGAAGAAAGACTGGAGGGAAGGCATAAGGACGGGAGGAGAGAAAAGAGAGAGAGAGAGAGAAAACTGAAAAGGAAAACCAGAGAGGGTAAAATGAGAAAGAGGGCAATGGGTAAATCAGTGAGAGGGAGCGAGAGAGGAAATATTTAGTTGTGTCAGCTTGTTTCACATGTAAAATACAAATTTGCTTTCCATCATTACAGCTTCGGATTGGAAATTAAATCTTAGCATCCTTGTGATGAACCCACGTTGACGGCATTCAGTAGCGGCGGAACACCTTCAATTAAGGGGGGGGGGGCACTGCCGACTTTTGGTCCTATTATTTCCATGCAACGCTCATAGGGCTTATGTTGAAATGCCAAAATCAAACGGGGGCACGGTGCCCCGTGCCCCGGTGCCCTCCCCGTTCCGCCGCCTATTACGGGATGGGGACGCTTTTATGGTCGTCGTTGGGAGCTCGGCACTAATGGGGTCTGGGGATGATGTTGAAGGTTTCGCAAATGTTTCATAAAAGATGCTATTTTTTTGCACAACCTATTAAACATTTTTTACGTTTGCTATGAAAATGTTAGGCCCAGTTCCTTCAAGATCAGGTCCACGACTCCACAGCTTACAACAGGAGCTAGCTAACATAACAATTAACCCGCGCCGTGTTGGTGGCATGAACTTTCCATCGAGTGCTGGGGGGGGGCGTTTTACGCCCCTCCGTCTTCCATCGAGTGCTGGGGGGGGGCGTTTTACGCCACTCCGTCTAACTCGGCTCCTGGGCCACGTAGCGACACGCGGTAAGCGACAATCGAAAGAGCGTCAAAAATAAGGAGGAAAACATTCGGTCATTTTAAGGTCAGGGCAAAGGTCAGGTCACCAGGGTTCATCAAAGGTCAAATTTTGTTGATTTCAACGATTTCGAACACCCGACGGCTAACTCGGGAACCAATAGAGCTACAGCGCCGCGGAAAAGCGCATTCGATAGCTCTTTTAACGCTTTTTCGCCAACATGTCCTCAAATTTGACCTCAGATCAACGGTTTAGCCCCCAGAGGGCACCGCTCTGATTGACCTCAAATTTGACCTCAGATCAACGGTGTTTTCACCGCTCTAGCACGTCTCTGTCAAAAGTCAAAGAACTGCTGAAGACCTTTTATGCCCTAAAATGACCTCAGGGGCACACACAGGGGTCACAGGTGCAATTTTCCGATTCAGTGTGTCATGCTTACCTATGGACCGATGTTTGAGAGGGTGAAGAACGAAATTCGTCCAAAAGAGGCGCATTTCAATTTTCTCCCATTGACTTATACCTAATGGAGCAGTCGCAAAACTGACCTGACCTTAGGTC
Source organism: Amphibalanus amphitrite (assembly GCF_019059575.1). NCBI lineage: Eukaryota > Metazoa > Arthropoda > Thecostraca > Balanomorpha > Balanidae > Amphibalanus > Amphibalanus amphitrite. The sequence goes on from NW_024883583.1 coordinate 34,473, forward strand.
ACAGACATAAAAAATCCGAGGTATCCATTTTATACATACTGTTACCATAAGCAATTACTGAAAGTTTTAAAGTGATCGCTCAGTCGGTGTAGCTACAACGAGCTTTCGAAATTTTTTCTAAGGTAAGGTCACTTGACGTTACCTGGTGACCTGATCTTGAATGACGCTACGCGTCGCGTCGCCGTTTTTGAAATATTCGCGAAAAATCTGAGGGGGAAGGGCGTAAAAACGCCCCCCCCCCCCCCAGCACGGCGCGGATGGTCGATATAGCGACTCGGACTGAACAAATGCCTTTAACGTTTCAACGGTTGAATAAGTTGAGAGGATTGAGGTAGGTATGTATCGGATTTTCTTCTGCTTGTCGGTAGTTTAGGTTGAAGTTAATTTCGCGAGCTGTCCATAATCATTCAAGAGGGAAAATTCAGCTGCACATCGTTCGGGTCAAAGTAATACCAAACATTCTCTAATTTTGCAGTAAAGAGCCAGTAATCTACGAATATATTCAAAAATCAATTAGAAAAAGAATAAGCGGACCGGTTTCGTCTATCAAAGACTTCTTCAGCGCTTTTTTCAAAAACGTATAAGAAGAAAATTAGCACAGTGACAATCGTTTGAACTAAAATTGGATTCAGTAAGAACTAAGAACTTCATTGTCCGAAAACCGCTGACAGTTGATAGCTCAATGACACTTAGAGCCGTGCATAAGGATGCGTGAAAACATTCCTCATCTCGTTCTATTACGAGAGGACCCTGTCATGGCGTGAGAAAGGTGTTCTCAAAATAAATGACACTGTATGAGTGAATAAATATTCCGCGCCCCCTTGGACTATTGGCGGACCCTACCACCTGATCGGGTGGTGCAGCCGTTTCGCCCTCCACCTGAGATCTCGGAAAGTTACCGACCGATTTTAAACATTCAAAGAGCGTTCGATAGCCCCACCAGGGAACTACCTTGTTACCAGGTTTCGTTGACCTAGGTGCAACCCATGACGTCACAAGTCAGGTCAAATGTCGCATTTTTTCACCGATTTAGTCTAAGGAATGCGTTACAGTCAGTTAACACATCAAATAAAAGGCATGTTATCGAAAAACATCGATGGAGCGTTGGTTGTCTAATACAAATGTTGCCTAAAGAGGTCATTGATGCCAGGACAGTTCACAGAGGTCAGGTCTCTAAGGGTCACAATATGAACCCAACTATGCAAGGGTCGTGTGATACATGTTTTATGGCCAATTTTACATTTAAGATTCAATGGTGTGAGCTAGACGGCCATTGGGGCCAGTTAAGATTACATTCTGGTGGAGGTCAGGTCAAGGTCAGGTCAAAGTAGGTCAAATTTCAAAGTTGATATTTTGCATAAAAGGGGTAGGTATCTATTCGATGCAGCTCATCACAGGAAATCCAATGGTGGCATTTGGCTTGCTTTGTGTGTTCTGTGACGGCTAAAAATTGAATTTGAAAATTTTACGTAATAAATTTGAGCAGTTTTTTTTTTTGCCATAACTTTGCTAAAAATAGAGCTGTCGAGTTTAAGTTTGGCATATCTAGAGCAGATAGTTCTATAACATATATTTCAGTTTTAATTTTGAAAGTTGTTGGTATTTTCGGGGTGTTATACTTCTGTACTTTTGATGGTCAAAATCAATTTTTGTTTGGAAATAAGAGTTAGCAGTTTGGTGGCGCTGTTTATTTTACATCTTTTTGATCTTGAATATTTTTCGTTAACTTCAAAACTGTAAGCGTGACAGCTCTTCCCGCTAAACCTTTTATTGGGTCGAAAATGACAACATGGCATCACTCTGACGTCATTTGTGACTAACCTTTCATAAGAGCTCTAGAAAATTTTGGTCACAAGGTGTAAACATGATGCCCGGATGGGTCTTGAAAGTTTGGTGGCGACATTTGTTATACTTTAGGAGATATCGACTGAAAAGGAGAGAGGGGGCCGTTTCGCGCCGCCCTCCCCCTCAACGGGGCTTTCAGTTGCTGCTCTCACAGAACTCTTGGATATATTACAACGTAGTGGAATTGCAAGTGGCAATATAAGCTTCCTGCCAGCGCCGGACCAGAGTTTAAACATGCAGGCTGAATTTTAACCCTCGCCCCGGCAGGGGGGGGTCGATGCGACCCCCCCCCCTAAGGTTTTTCGAAGATAGCGTAAAAACGGCGGCGCGCAGCGCCGCCAAATTTGGCACAGCCTATGGGGCAACCTTTTTACATATGACCTGAAAATTTCAGGTCCGGGTGACCTTGGGTCAGGTCACCAGGTCAGAAAAACCGGTACAAGGTCATGGTCAAATTTCAATTTTCTTTATGCACCTGTCCAACTCACAGTTTTCGACTGATTTCCTTCAAACTTTCAGGATGTGCTAAGTTCACCGAGTTGTATAACATATAGTCCGGTTTTTTTGAGGTCACTGACCTGAGATCAGTTAGAGGTCATTACGTCGTAATGTTAAGCCTATGGGAAAATACTAAATTCGGAAAATACTGGAGATATCCGCTTCGTTTTATCACTTTTGTGCTTTGAAACCACGGTACTTAACAGCAGGTCACTTGGTGCTTCTTTGTTTGGTGTACTTATCCATGGGTCAGGTCAAATGAGGTCAACTGAGGTCAAATGACGTGTTTGCCAATAACTTGGCACATAATGACGCTAGAGCTTAAAAAATGGTATCATTGTGTTCCTGGTGATCAGCCGAATCAAATGATATGCGATATGATGCAATTTGGTTAACTTGAACTTAATTTATTAATTTAAGTTTACTTAAAATTTATTTGTACTTAAAATTTTTTAAGTACAAATAAATAGTAATAGTACAAATAAAAATTAATAATAAAATTTTATTAAGTACAATAAAATTTTATTTACTTAAAATTTATTAATTTGACGTGCTGAGTTCACTGGTGCTTTTCTTTTTGCTCTATCTTAATTAGATCAAAAGTTATAAGCGAAAAACTTTTGACCTGTTTTTAGCGAAATTTTTACATTTATACCCCCCAAAACCCCCCTAAATATTGACCTAGAGCAACCAAATTTGCACAGGGGCGAGAACTCCGGGGGGCCCACCTACCTACCAAATTTGGTGTTTCTAGGTGCCATAGGAGCCAATCGCGAGGGGGGGGGTCGCATCGACCCCCCCCCCCCCCCTGCCAGGCCGTGTTATGAAAAATGCCCTGCCAGGGCGAGGGTTAACATTTAACTTTTTAATTTGTAAACCGTTGAGCTTTTAAGAAGTTGTATGAACTGTTCAGCTCCTTTTTTGGTCCATCACAGCGGGCTTGTATGTCATTTGTCAACCAAAATCGAATTAAAAACTTTTTATTTGGTCTGGCTACCTCGCCAACTCCTTAACTGGATCGTTTAGTAGCTTTTGATTGGGCACTGCCCACGTTGTCTGTCTAGCTTTTCGTGTCGTAGACACTCTCTATGACACGAGAAGAGGCTGCTGACATCGTTTGTCGCGGTTGGATAATACCAATCCACGTCCCAGTGGCTGCTCGATCGCACTTTCCCTGGCCCACCTCTCCCACCAGGCGAGACTTTGCCCGGCACAGCCGTCGTCTCAGTGCCTCGGGCGGTGACCCGTTCAAAGGGGCTCACAATTCGTATGGTGCCGTGGCTCTCAAACCAATACAGAACAGTGAAACGCAAAGGCTCACTTTCCATATAAGGCGAACGGCTGATTCTGGCGCCGAGGCTTCATTCATGCTAAGGCGCCCAATCACAGCGCCGCATTTCAGTTAGTGTCGGGCGCAAAAGCTACTATGCTCCGCCCCTCCATCACGTGACCCTGCCCTCACGTGGCCTCAGTCACGTGGTGTTTCCACTTCTTGGCGCATGGCGGCGCTAGTCTCGCAGGGGCGGTGGTAGCTTGCTCCCCCGCCGTCCGGGGGTGATGGGTAGCAACTGCTGGTGACTGTACCTTGAAAACGCTCTTGGCGCCCTCACAGCCGAAGTATTCCGAATGACGACTCGTAACAAACATGTGATAATTGTAGTCACTTCAGCTTCAGAGCATCACTGACAGAACTGGCATCCATGTCGTACGGTTTTCGAAATATCCCGAATTTCGGCTTTGCCCCAACTCCGGAATTGCCCCAACTTCCCCTACAGGTCAACCCGAGGTCACGGGCAAAGCCATACTGGCGGGACACATCGGTAACACCTTGAACCAGTTTCCAGGGGGGTCACCGTCTGCGAGGGGTGCAGGCTGCACGTGCTGGGGTCGGAAAACCGTTTTGACGTGAGGTCCTCTGGCTCAAAGAAATTTTAAGCTATCAACCTCAAAATCGGTTCAATGGTAGTCCCAGGCAAGGCCTCCAAAATAATGCACATTTCATTGGGCTATGGATCCTCCAATTCTGGCCCAAGGCAACGCACGAGCGCTGCCGGCATCTAGTTATCGATAATTGTGAATGTAAAGAAAAAATCACTTGAAAATATAAAAAGAGGATAGCTTTTGAATTCATCAGTCAATATTTTTGTTAAAAATAAACTTGTTTAATCGGTTACAAAGATTGACTTCGAAGTCCTAAAAATGCTTACGACAATATCTCAGAGTTCAGACCAAGAAATCTCAATATGAGTCCAAAGGTTACATTGAATGTGCCAGCTAATCTGCACTTTGCATGCGCTGCTGGGCTTACTTGTCGTTAACCCTCGCCCTGGCAGGGCATTTTTCATAACACGGCCTGGCAGGGGGGGGGGGGTGATGCGACCCCCCTCGCGACTGGCTCCTATGGCACCTAGAAACACCAAATTTGGTAGGTAGGTGGGCCCGTAGGAGTTCTCGCCCCTGTGCAAATTTGGTTGCCCTAGGTCAATATTTAGGGGGTTTTTGGGGTGTATAAATGTAAAAATTTCGCTAAAAACAGGTCAAAAGTTTTCGCTTGTACTTTTTGATCTAATTAAGATAGAGAAAAAAGAAAAGCACCAGTGAAATCAGCACCTCAAGGCGCGTCGAATGATATACTTTTTTGTTTGTTTAAGTGCACTTAAAGTTTTTCTTAATTTCTAAGTAATCTTTAATTAACTAATTAAGTTCAGTTTAACCAAATTGCATCATATCGCATATCATTCGATTCGGCTGATCACCAGGACCAAGTTATTGACAATGACACCAGTTTTTAAGCTCTAGCGTCATTATGTGCCAAGTTATTGGCAAAAACGTCATTTGACCTCAGTTGACCTCATTTGACCTGACCCATGGATAAGTACATCAAACAAAGAAGCACCAAGTGACCTGCTGTTAATTACCATGGTTTTAAAGCACAAAAGTGATGGAACGAAACGGATATCTCCAGTATTTTCCGAATTTAGTATTTTCCCATAGGCTTAACATTACGACGTAGTGACCTCTAACTGACCTCAGGTCAGTGACATCAAAAATCCGAACTATATGTTATACAACTCGGTGAACTTAGCACATCCTGAAAGTTTGAAGGAAATCAGTCAAAAACTGTGAGTTGGACAGATGCAAAAAGAAAATTGAAATTTGACCATGACCATGTACCGGTTTTTCTGACCTGAGGGCTGTTCACGGACCCTGTGTGCGGTCGGACCGCACACAGCCTCCAAGCTCCGCCCACTGCGTCCCTACGTCAGCCTTGCGTCACCGCACACAGCGACCGCTGTGGCCGGTCGGGACTGGCCACAGCGGACCGTCCACCGCACGCAGCCGTGACGTCAGAGCCGCCTACCCATCCCCTACCCCCACGCCTGCTGGACGTACCGCACACACCGCACGCAGCAGTGTGCGGTGCCCGTGAACACCCCTCCGGTGATCTGACCCAAGGTCACTCGGACTTGAAATTTTCAGGTCATATGTAAAAAGGCTGCCCCATAGGCTGTGCCAAATTTGGCGGCGCTGCGCGCTGCCGTTTTTACGCTATCTTCGAAAAACCTTAGGGGGTTGCATCAGCCCCCCCCCCTGCCAGGGCGAGGGTTAAAAAAGACTACGACGCATATTTTTTTGGCAGTTGCGAGTATAAATGATGCGAACGTTTTCAGCAATAGCATTTTGTGACTATGTATAAATAGTACCTCGGTCCTCGAGTCATCAGTATAATGTCGGCTTGCAATACTTTCATTGCCTTTTCTCGTACATCGTAGCCTAAATAACACGAATTGGTAAGCAGCCACCAGTATCGGTAGCCACCCCAGTATCATCAGCCCCCACTGCGGCCCCATTGGACCCCCGTCACGGGCCCGTCCGTCCGACTACAGAGCCCGTCCAGGGTCGAGGTCACGTCCCGTTCACGGGTATATAGACGGGGACTCGGTCGGACCGATAGCACACACGGCCGGACCGTCCGACAACAGATTCCGACCACAGAGACAACATGGCGTTCACATTTGTGGTGAGTGCTCAGAGGATATCAGTGGACCTCAAATGTCCATCGTGCTCTGTGCCGAAAACAAGTCTTTGACTCAGACAATCATTTTGGAGACGGTAGGCCTACTAAAGTTGTTTTGATCCATCACTCGAAAAACTTCCCTGCTTTTGAGTTTGTTTGATTTTTTACATCAAGCTACGGCTGGTAGCTTGGTGGGAAATTACCTTTTCAGCATAACCCTCAAAAATAAGTTTAAAAAGTTGGCCGTCAAAGGTTATCTGAATAAAACCTTGTTAACGTTTCTTTAACCCTTTCTGTTCTGCAGATGGCGGCTTCTCTGGCCGCCCTTGTTTCGGCCTCCTCTCCCTACCAGCCCCAGCCTGCCTACGGGCATCAGCAACCTGCCTACGGCCACCAGCAGCCTGCCTACGGCCACCAGCAGCCTGCCTACGGACACCAGCCTGCCTACCCTGCCTGTCCTCACTACCCTGAGGACCCGGCCTGCAGCAAGAACAGCACCGACCCCTGGTGTCTGGAGGACTCCGAGTACCCCGAGTAAGTACCCCCAGGAACACCGACCCTTGGTGTCTCGAGGACTCCGAGTATCCTGGTAGTGACAAGAACAACGATTCTGATTATTTTTTGCACATTAACAGCGTTTAGCTAGTTCATGAATAAATTAAATTAAAAGTTTAAAGATTCGTCATAGATGTGCAATGTTTCCCGGTACGAAAAAACATGAAAATCAATTTCAAAAAGAAACATCACCCGTTCCTCCATTTCAGGTACGAGATCAAGCACGCCATCAGCTACAACAAACACAAGGTGCTGGAGCTGTACGCTGACGTGGCTGACCTCAACACCGAAAACTCGGTCGAAAGGTGAGAATAAAAGAGTCGAGCTGTTGCTCTCAAGTCTCAACAAAGAGGAAACTGCCTTCAAACCTAGCCCCTAATAGTGCTAAATAGCTTCATAAGCCAATAAATGTTCCAATTCTGAGCGTTTCCGTTCACCTGGCAACAACACATATTTTTCAAATAAATCCAAAGTAATTTGTTATCGATGTTGTGTTTGTCCCCAGGCTGACTGAGATTGAGGAGGAGACGTACCTGTGTCCTTCCGAGGTGGGCTACGTCCGTCCGCTGAGGGCTGTCAACACCGACGGCAAGTGGAGGGTCATCGTCAACAACATCAAGGTAAACAACAACAGATACGGACCTTTGAACAAAACAACAGTAAATGCAATTTTATATGCTCTAAATGCTCGCCAATTTCACTACTTTTCATCCATTGGGGCTTGGGCCACTTCGCCCAGCCTGTTGTAAATATAATCTGCCGTCATCCAAATAAAACAAAAGTACCGGAGGTGACCGCTAGATGTCTCTGCAGGTCGACTACGAGACGTTCACCCAGACGACGCGCATCGAGAAGTGTCTGTCGGCCGGAGAGGCCTGTCCGCTGGTGCCGCAGTGCTACGAGTCCAGCTGCCTCCAGAAGTCCGTCTACCACAGGTCAGTATTGAAAATTCGCCTAAAACCTCCTTTGAAACATTTGCACTTTTCACCTAAATACGTCACGAAACTACATCCTCAATTTTAACCATTCCCATTTCATTAGATTTTCTTAACGAATGCCATAAGTTTTTTCCTTGTCATAAGTGCTTACTTGATGACGCATTATGTTTTCTTTTCCTCGTACAGGTTCCTGGTGTACGACCCGTGCGACCAGTACTTCCCCTTCGCCATCGAGACCTTCCAGCTTCCCGCCTCGTGCGCCTGCTCCCTGGGAGCTTACGAAATCTCCCACTAGATGGCAGCAGCGACTACAGGCCTCTCGATTACACAATATCGACTGTAGGCACTGTCAACGACTCCGTGGTGATTGCATTGTAACTTATTTCGAGAGCTTCTGTATTTATTATCGCAAGATGCTTGTAGTAATGTGCGGCGGTGAGCATGCTAGCTAGGAGCTGTATTTTTATATTTCTTGGTGTGAGTTGGTGTTCTTGATCTCGTGCTGGCGGCGCGGCGGCAGTCTCTGGGGGGAGATTTTTACCATCTGCGACTGGCCATGCAGTTTCACGGAACAACGAACTCGATAAAATGTGTTGCGGATGTCAATTATTTATGATTTAATATGTTTTTTGTGATGATTTTGTAAATAGGTATGTGAGATCGTGTCAGCAAGTAATAAATTGACATTGTCCATGTACACATGACTTTAAGTCATTTCGTCATTTTGCACGGGATTGTAACACATACGTTTTTACTTAACCCGCGCCCCGTAGGGGGGGGGCCGAAACGGCCCCCCCCTGTCCTTTTCGGTCGATATCTCCTAAACGGCTGGAGATATCGCCACCAAACTTTCAGGACCCCTCCGGGCATCAATTTTACACATTGTGACCAAAAATTTTTCTAGAGGCTATGATAGGTTGGCCACAAATGACGTCAGAGTGACGTCATGTTCTGTCATTTTCGACCGAAAAAAGACCTTCGCGAGAAGACCTGTCAGGACTACAGCTTTGAAGATATAGAAAAATGATCAAGACATAAAAGGTGTAGAATTGACAGGGCTACAAAACTGCTATCTCGAACTTTTGAAATTTTTGAGTTTTGACCCCCAAAAATCAAAAAAGCATTTTTTGGGATATATTCGCCAAAAAATCCAAAAAGTTTTTGAGTTTCGAAAAAACCGGAATATATGTGATAGTGCCTACCATCTTCTATCTACATACCAAATTTCAGATCGATACCTCGTTTTTTGGCCAAGTTATAGCGAAAAAACTGTTCAAAAATGATGACGTCAAATTTTCAAACCCAATTTTTGGCAATTCTAGAACTTGTAGAGCAAAACGAAGACCACCATTAGACTCCCCGTGACGAGCTGCATCGAATCGATACCCATTTTATGCAAAAATATCAACTTTGAAATTTGACCTAATTTGACCTGACCTTGACCTGACCTTCACAAAAACGTGACCTAGGCTGGCCCCAAAGGCTGCCTAACCCACATAATCGCATTTGTCATGTAAAATGGACCATAAAACATGTATCACACGACACATTCATATTGTGACCCCCGGTGACCTGACCTCGCTGTGACCTGACCTGGTATCAATGACCTCAGATAGCAAAGTATGTGTTTGACGAACAATGTACCATCGATTGTTTTCAATAAATTACCAATTTACTCGCTTTCACAGCACATTTATTGAATTGCCTGTGAACGGTGAAAATCTGACCTTTGACCCGACCTGTGACGTCATCGGTTTGACCTAGGTCAATGAAATTTGGTCACAAGGTAGTTCCCGGGTGGGGCTATCGAACGCCGTTTGAATTTTGAAAATCAGCCGGTAACTTTCCGAGATCTTAGGGGGGGGGGGCCGAAACGGCCCCCCCCCCTACGGGTGGTAGGGTCCGCCGGTAGCCCTACGGGGCGCGGGTTAAAACGATTTTGTTCGAGGTCCACGCAAAGGGCTAATTACCAGAAAAGAATGGGACTGACCGATAAACAAAAGGGAGAACCAAATCATTCCGAACTTTTGCAAAAAAGGTTAAAAGGCGTTGGGACATGCAATTCAAAAACAATATCGTCAAATCACGATCAATTTTGCCATATGATTCCACACATGATACCGGCAACGCAGTTCGAGTCCATTTTCAGTTGCTTATAATGAAGATCAGGACCGTGGTCATGTAAAAGAGCCAACTTTCAAACCTCATAAAGCACGTCATCAAACAGGTGCCTAGCAGATACAAGTTAAACTTGGTAACAAAATAGCCGTTTTCACGACGGGCTATCCGGCGAATGCACCTGATTTGACCAAATCTGCACCTAATTTCTTTTACAACAAATATCTTCATTTTATGAATTTATTTCAGTGTTTTAATTGATGATGCTCTCTGATAATATGACAAAGCAGGCATACATATAAGCAATTAGTGCAACCCTAGCTGATAGCTGCTAAGAGACACACTGAACCTGATTTGACCAAATCTGCACCTAATCTGTACCAGATGTGCACCAAATGTGTACCAGATGGCCGTCGTGAAAACGGCTATTATCGATTTTTTGTCTGTGATGTTTACATTGTTCTGGAATCACAGGGTTTACCGAAAATATTGAAGTTTTTTAATTCCAATTAACGTTTGACCATACTATGCCACCAATTGAGACAAATGATGCCTAAAACGACAGAAAATGAGCAAAAATTTTGTATTTTTGTGCGCAAAACACCATGTCGGTCCGCGGTGGCCCCCGCACAAGAACGAGTGCGAGGGAGCACGCTCTCAACCGCCGTCAAGTCCTCCCGATACCCACACTCAGGTAATGCCTTGTCAGGATTCTTGTCGGCCACTGAGACTTGTTCCCTGAAGTTGAAAGCGAAAGGACGCATTGCATGTTACCCCGGCAGTTGCTGGGGTATTTCGCCACCCACCGTTTGCTGGGGGGGGGGGGGCGTTAAACGCCCCCAGCCGATAACTTGAGAACCAAAAGGCGCAGCGAAACGCACGAGGCGGCAAACGAAAGAACGCGACGAGACGCTTCAGATGAGTACTTTTAAGTTGAATTTTGAGGTCACAGGTCGGGTCAAGGTCAGGTCAAACACCTGAAATCGGGCTTTCAGTAGCATGGACTTCACGACTTCGCAATGGGCGCCTCTCGTCATAAACTCTGTCAAAACGGTGCACAATCCATCATATAAGGCCTACAAGAGTGTCAGCTCCATGTAGGGGTCAGTCAAGCATAGGTCAGGGTCAAGGTCAGGTCAACCGGGTAGGCACATATCCCCGAAAATCAAAACTGATATTCGCAGCCTGTGACACATGTTTTATGGGTAATTTGGGGCGTAGAACAAGATGGTGACATTCATTTTATCATATGTGTACGTGTTTGGCTTAAAAAGTTAAATTTAAGAAATGCATGTATCGTGGTCGTGAAGTAGTCACGAGAAATTGCCGAAATTCAGTTCAAGATTTTGGAAAATGCGGAACGATAATCAATAATCGAAGATATCCATTTGGTTGTTCATGGTATTGGCAGTCTAATGGCGTTTACGGCATGTCTGTATGTCTATTCTGTGATTTGATATGATTTTTTTAACATATGCCGTTTTTGGTCGAAAACTCAGAAATTATGACGTCACTAAAACCTCGATATCTCAAAAAATTTCTAATCGATTTTTTTTGAAAATTTGTCACAATAAACTTCAATCAATTCCCTACAGGAACCCAGAATTTGGCGCGCCTGCGGCGCGCTGTTTTTATGCTATGGCCCGGCGAAAAAAGTGGGGTGTTTAACGCCCCCCCCCCCTCCAGCAACTCGTGGGTTACGGAGGTGTGCCGGCAGCCAGGGAATGGTTTGCTTTTTTAAAAGGCCTTTTGGGGTGATTTCACATGTCCATTTGGAAAATATAACTCGTGTACCTGAGTGTGCTAGGAAACAGTCCATTTTATTCCTCTGGCTCAACGTAGATCATGCGGGTAAGGCAAATATAAATCTGACGAAAATCACATACATCAGACAATTTGGTTCGTGTGGTTTAAATTAAAATGATCAAAATTTATTTATCTTTATGCGTGCGCATACAAGTAACAGGTAACCGAAATGGCTTCAAGACTTCTAAGACACTCAATGCATTTATATACATAAATAGGATTTCAATGTCCAGGCCCCAGTGGATCCCTTGACCAGTAACGTGAGGTGGTCTTTGATCATTTCTGTTGCTAAAATAGCCGTTTTCACGACGGCCATCTGGTACACATCTGGTGCACATTTGGTACAGATTAGATGCAGATTCGGTCAAATTAGGTTCAGTGTATCTCTTAGTAGCTATCAGATAGGGTTGCACTAATTGCTTATATGCCTGCTTTGTCATAATATCAGAGAGTATCATTGATTAAACACTAAAATAAATTCATAACGTGAAGATATTTGCAGTAAAAGAGATAAGGTACAGATTTGGTCAAATTAGGTGCATTCACTCATCACTGGATAGCCCGTCGTGAAAACGGCTAATAGCAGCTTCCATAATACCCAATTGATTTATAATGGCCATGTCATGGACGATCGGTTGGTGAGATCCTGTAAGTCTTAGTAAGTTCCATTGCCCTGCGAACAAAAAATCCCTGATGAAAAGTGGTCCCCAGAGTGCTACTTGTCAGCTCTCTAAAGCTAGCGCGTTGCAAAAGGCCGCCTAGGAGTGTGGAACCCGTCCCCCTCGATCAAGAAGGGAAGAGCGACAGGGTAGAGAGAGAGAGAGAGAGAGAGAGAGAGAGAGAGAGAGAGAGAGAGAGAGAGGAGAGAGAGAGAGACAGAGAGAGAGAGAGAGAGGAGAGAGAGAGATAGAGAGAGAGAGAGAGAGAGAGAGAGAGAGAGAGAGAGAGAGAGAGAGAAGAGAGAGAGAGAGAGAGAGAGAGAGAGAGAGAGAGAGAGAGAGAGAGAGAGATATAGAGAGAGAGAGAGAGAGAGAGAGAGAGAGAGAGAGAAAGAGAGAGAGAGAGAGAGAGAGAGAGAAAGAGAGAGAGAGAGAGAGAGAGAGAGAGAGAGAGAGAGAGAGAGAGAGAGAGAGAGAGAGAGAGAGAGAGAGAGAGAGAGAGAGAGAGAGAGAGAGAGAGAGAAGGAGACAGAATTTTGCACCGCTATGCAAACCACATCCACTGATCTCGTCTCAAATGGTGTCGGTGCTCCAGTTTTGCTGTGGGTCATCCCTCTCCCAGTGAAGGGGAGGGGGGGGGGGGCAGGGTGTGGTTTCGACAGTGACCTGATGACCAATATCAGGGGAAGAACGGGGGCAGTTACGACCTGTCTACGGCAACTAGCAGTAATATTCGGCAATTCATGCTCAAAACAAGAAGTTAAAAAGAATAAAGTAAGATATTCAGATTTATTACGAGCGAGCGAGCGCAGCGAGCGAAGTGAGTCTTTTCAATATAACGGAAAAATCTCAGTATGAGCGGCCCGGCCCGGCCCGGCCTGTAACGCTTTTGAGAGGCTTATATCTCAGCAACCGCTGGACCGATTGACCTGCAGTCTTTTTTGCTGGGTAGCCCCATCCCTTCTACCCCGTAATTGACTACTTTCGATACATCTCAGTGACCGTCGTGGCACGTGCCACGTGAAAAGTCAAGGGTGTTCAAGCTGTTTTGCAAAAGTAGTGATTTTGAGAGGCTCATATCTCAGCAACCGCTTGGGCGATTGACTTGCGGTAATTTTTATAGGGTAGCAGCATCCCTTCTACCAAAAATAGGATACTCTCGATGCATGTCGGTCACCCCCATTGCACGTGCAAAATACAACAATAGGAGGTGTCAAATTTGTTCCCATTTTAATAACTCGGTAATTACTGGGGCAATTTCGCTGAAACTTGGCATACAGGTAGGCACCCACCAGGCAATGCATTCCCATGTGTTGCGGTTAAGGTGCTACTGCACGTGCGCACGTACGTGCAGGGGGCGCTTCCAGATCTCGAGAACGGCTGGGCCGATTGCGCTCAAATTTGGTACAAGGTTGGGGACCAGTTAGTAGGGTGCCGTGCAAAAGTCAGTTTGGACCCCGTTTGCACGTGCGCACGTGCAGAATGCCGCTTCCAGATCTCAGGAACGGCTGGGTCGATTGCGTTCAAATTTGGTACACCGCTAGCTACCGGTTAGAAGGGTGCTTTGCGCAAGCCCGTTGGAAGTACCCTCTCGCCCTTCTGCACGTGCAGGGCTCACTATCTCGCTCGCTCGTTCTTCGCCCAAAAGTCGTTTTACTGGCGCTTTGGGCGCTAGCGCTGTGCTAGCGCTAGCGGTGCTTTTGGGTGCTGATATTCAGATTTATTGTTATGTTTTATCACAGATGTGTTTTTTAACCTTCGCCCGCACATGCCATTTTCCCATCCTAGAACGCACATGGGGGGGGGGGTGCCAACCCCCCGCGCCATTTCGTTCCTGTTGGAGATAGAGCTTCGCGGTAAACACCAAAAAGATTCTTTGGGAAGAGACGAATGATACCCAGTTTTACCTTCTCAGGTCAGCCATTGACCTTCCAGGTCAGGTCAAACTAAAAAAATGTTGCTGTTTTGGGTCACCGTTGGATATCAAGTGCGCTGTTTATCATATACCGATGACGATGCCGTTTTCTGGTGCCAAGCCAGCTAGAACCTCTTTGTCACACTACCCGACAAGGTTTTTGCTGCTGAGGTCATTTTAAATCAAGTTAGGTCAAGGTCAGTGATATGTGTTTGTATGTCTATGTGTGTCTGTGTGTATACTGATGTGTGCACCGATTGTTTATGTGTCCATATTGCATGAAATCATGATCTGAGAAGCTTTTACCAAAAATGCAATAAAAAAACTTCACGAAAAGTAAATTCAGCTTGCCTAAAACGCAATTATTTTAGATGACCTAGGTTGACCTTAACCCTGACCTTGACATCTGTACATCGTCGAACAGCATGTTCCAATTCCATAGATAGGTGGGAGGTAAGACTGGCAAAAAAGGCCGAAATCAAGGTGTCAAAAGCTCACAAGGCCTAAAGCCAACGCAAGATGTTGAGAATTGGTCATTTGGGTCATGACATGACCTGAAAAACAAGGTCATATCTCCGAAACCAAAAACTACAGAAACTTAAATTTTCAGTGGACCTCAAGAAAAGATAGAGGAGCAGCTATACGAAAAATCAGGCTCCTATCTCTAAAATGTTGAGTGCAGGGCAGAAAGACTACCTGGGGGGGGGGGGGGGATGGCAACCTCCCTCCCCCCAATGTGTGGGCGAGGGTTAACTACGCAGGGCTTGAGAAGGACCTCCAGTTAAGATTTTGTCAAGTATTTCGTGCATGTTTTCCATTTCTAGGATATACATGCAAAAGAAGCTGCATAGATTTACTCCGCACATCATACCTAGCATACGAAATTCCACCTGTCATGCACAATTGTAGAGAAATGCCCTACAGGTTGAGTCACGTCAAGGGTCTTGAGCATAAAAAGCAAATGATTGATCTAACCCCAACATTATTCAATGTTTTTTTTTTCCTGCCTGAAGAGAGCACAAAACAATTAAAAAGTCCATGTTACAAATTTTCGGGAATAATCATCATTTTGTTGCCACAACTTCTGCCTGAAGCAGAGGGTTAAGCAAAAACGACAAAAAGGAGAAGCGTAACTGCTTCCCTGTTATTGACCAGAAAAAATGTGATATAAAATGCAATTATGACGTCACCTTAAATTACACCAAATGATGCGTAATTTGTCAATGATAAGCGACAACAAGTTTCATCGCCGACCGCAGCCAACCGCCCCTCTTTCACCGGACCAAGGCCGGTTCCACTACAGACGACGGACGGCTACTGCGCATGCGCCGACAGCAGAGGCCGTGTATATAAGGTGAGCGGCGACTGCAGACGGCACAGTCAAACCGTCTCACCTCCTTTTTCCACTTCTCCCAGTGACGTCATGGCGATGAGACTGGTGAGTGGTTTGGGGTGGACTGATATTGCTTGTAATTCCGAATGAAACTTATCAAATAAGTCTTCTAAGTATTACACCAAATAATAATCCAAGATATTTGAATGATCATAACAAATTTGTAGTAGTCTTGAGGTGTTTCTCAAGGATTCTTACTTTGCCCACAACTATTACTGAATCTAGCTTAGTGTTACAAAATATTCATTCAAGTTCGTCCGTGCAGCTATCTTGTAATTCTATTTGACTCAGTTATTTCCAATTCCTTAAGCTCTAAAAACTTTTCATTGTTCTCATTGTTTTGTAAGATAATGTGCGAAGAATCTCCCTTCAGCTCTAACAATGTTGTTATCTTTTTATCTTTTCAGATCAGTGTGCTGGCGTGTGTGGCTGCGGCCACGGCCAGCCATCCTCCCCCGTACGGACACCCCGCGCCCCACTATGTAAGTAAAACTTTAATTTGAAACGTGTCAAAACATTGAAATTAAACAGACAGTTACAGCTACTGAATGAAGCCAATACTACGAGTTTTTCACGCCAATCATTGTCTTTTTTCTGCTTCTCACCTTTAGTGATTTTTTTCATTTAAGCAAAGATTTATTCGAAACAAACCATTGCGGGTAAGAAGTAACTAAATGAGGCATGATTTCTTACCGAGCTTCCTTGCTAAGCAATTCATAGAGTACGCCTTAATTTGACTCTTTTCCTTTTATCTCTGTGTTTCAGGGCGGCTACCAGCAGCACTACTGCGATCCGACGGCGGCGCCGGCCTGCGCGGCCAACTCGTCCCTCACCTACTGCCTCGAGGACGCCGAGTACCCGGCCTACGAGATCAAGGCGGCCATCTCGCAGGACCACCTGTTCGCCAAAAAGTACGCCGACATCGGCACCCAGTCGGCCGACGACCTGGTCGACGGCCTGAGCGCCGAGCAGGAGTCGGCCTTCGACTACGGCTACTACACGGGCTCGTCCAAGGGCGACAGTCCGTACGACGTGACCCACTGGGCTGGCCCAGCCGGCTACATCTGCCCCAGTGACGTGGCCTACGCGCAGCCGCGCCGCGCCCAGAACGTGGCCGGCGAGTGGCGCGTCATCGTCAACGACGTGCACTACTACACGCAGACGGCCCGGCTGGAGACGTGCCTGCACCCGGACGCCGCCTGCCGCGCGCTGGCGCCCTGCTACAAGAGCAAGTGCACCCAGAAGTACATCTACCACCGCATGCTCTCGTACGACCCGTGCGACCCGTACAAGGGCCTGTTCATCGACATCTACCGGCTGCCGGCCGCCTGCAGCTGCCACGTGCCCGCCCTCTGATTGGCTCACGCCGCCGCTGACGTCACTGACCTCTGGCCGGTCACGTGACTGGCGAGGAGCAGCGAGCGCCACTGCTGATGAGCCCAGCGGCCAGTCCGGCTGAGATCTGCTCCCCCCAGAGACTGCCGCCGTGCCGCCGGCCGAGACACCGCAGCTCGAGCCGCTGGGTTTGTATGTCTGTGTGTGCGCGCGCGCCGCTCACCGCCCGTGTGTGAAGGCCCTCTGTCCCTCTGTCCCTCTGTCTTTCTGCTGTCCTATCCCCCCTCAGCTGAGGAAACACATATATACAAAAATACGCAATAAAAACAGCATAATAGAACGAGAAGTATTTCTTGAATGCGAGAGGTTGAAAGAAAAATAGAAGTTAAATATCGAAAATGAATGTACCGAGGGGTGAAGACTGAGCAGAAATTGACATGCACTGAAGGTGTGGGGTCACAGTACAATTTACAGGAAAAGGAGGGAAGAATATAAAGAATATAAAGAACTACAATAGTAACACCACTTTAGGGAGACTGCAACAGTGCACACAATAGTAACACCACTTTAGGGAGACTGCAACAGTGCACACAATAGTAACACCACTTTAGGGACACTGCAACAGTGCACACAATAGTAACACCACTTTAGGGACACTGCAACAGTGCACACAATAGTAACACCACTTTAGGGACACTGCAACAGTGCACACAATAGTAACACCACTTTAGGGAGACTGCAACAGTGCACACAATCAGTAACACCACTTTAGGGAGACTGCAACAGCACACACAATAGTAACACCACTTTATGGAGACTGCAACAGCACACACAACAGTAGCACTATCGTAAGGAGACTTCAACAGTGCACACAACACCATCACTTTACACTTGCCGTGATACGGCGCTTGGCTGGCAACTCCGCTGTCATGAGCTAGAGTACGAGAGGGTGCACACTACGCAATTTTTTGCGTGTTGGCTTTTACACAGGCGAAAGATAGCCCTCGCCTTTTTAGATATCGAGTAAGTTTCCTTTGGTCTTCGATTACATGGTGACATGATATACCATATATGAAACTAAGAAATTATACATGAAAATATAAAATGTTATATTTTTAAACACTAAGATAGGTACATGTAAGTTTTTTACTTTTCTTCGAAGAAATGGAATATTAGTGCTAGAATACATACCGATTATTTACTCTAGAAAGTTTAAGCCCAATGTTTTCAAAAATAGCTAAGTTGTCCGTTTTTGGATTTTACAGTAGTCGATATATTTATACTTCCCTGTTAACAAAATTTCAAACCTATATCCGTACGTTTTCGACATAGTAAAAAAAAAACACCATCGTGTTCTTGAGCTAAAACCTCACCTCTTCTGTTCACAAAATTTCAGATGTGACCTTTTTTGACCTAATAGTGACCTGACCTCAGCTATATTCAGCTGAAAACAGGCGCGTAACCACGACTCTGAAGTTACTGGGGACCACATGCAAGGCCGCGAAGACCAAATATTATGTTTCAGATGTGGGGGGGGGGTGGGGTGGGGGTGTAACTTGGAACGTGGGATTCAGATACGTGGGGTGCGAAGAAAATTGTTAAGAATAAAATCTAAAGTGGAATCCACTTAATAAATCCCCGGATAATAAATCCAGCAGCTTATTGTGGCCGCTTGAGCTATGTTCACGGATTTTTGCCATAGATACCCATAGTTAATAAATCCGCTTAACCCGCGCCCTGCTGGGGGGGGGGTGTTTGAACACCCCCCTTTGTGGTTTTTCGCGAATATCTCAAAAACGGCGGCGCTCCGCGCCGCCGTTTTTGGTACACCTTATCATACATCAATTCTACACATGTTGTGAAAATTTCAAACCAAGGTCATTCAAGGTCAGGTCACCAGGTCACTTGAAGTGACCTCACCTCATAAAAAGTTTCAATGTCTGTCATAGCTACACCGAGTGACCGATCGCTTTGAAACTTTCAGCGATTGCTAAGAGAAACAGCGTGTACAAAATGTATATCTCAGAATTTTGATATCGATGACCTAAGGTCAGGTCAATTTTGCGACCTCCCCATTATAAGTCAATGGGAGAAAATTGAAATGCGCCTCTTTTGGACGGAAGACATTATAAACACTCCCAAACACTGAATAACAAGTGGTTTAGACACACTGAACATGAAAATGGTGTCCGTGACCCCTGTTTATGCCCTGAGGTCATCTTAGGTCACGAATGGTATCTAACAGTTTTCGCAAATAACTTTTGATAGAGGCATGCTAGAGCGATGAAAACGCCTTAGATGTGTTCAGCTCGACGATACGGATCGACTGATATGCAACATGACCTTTTCCGGTCAGGTCATGACCTTGACCTGAGGTCAAATTTTCAAGTTGACCTTTCAAGGTCAAGTTATAGTTCATTCGATGCGTCTTGATGAGAGGAACACGATGCCGGTAAAAGTAAGCTCGTACAAGGCTTGGGTCAAAAGTTATTGCAGAAAAACTGTTTCTGAAAAAATCGGCTATTTTTGCAGTTTTTGCCCCCTGCAGGCAAAAGCGTTGACGTTAGGTCAAATCTGAGAAATTTACTCTGAAAGGGCGTTAATAGGGCTATCGAATGCGCTTTTCCGCGGCGCTGTAGCTCTATTGGTTCCCGAGTTATGCGTTGGCTTCTTGGAAATTGTCGACATTCGACCTGGAAATCAGCGAAATTTTCCTTCAATGACCTCTGGTGACCTGACCTTTGACCTGAGCAAAAAATTGACCAAAGTGATTTCCTCATTATTTTTGACGCTCTTTCGAACGCCGACTTCCGCGTATCGCTACGTGGCCCAGAAGCCGAGTTAGAAAGGGGGGTGTTCAAACACCCCCCCCCCCCCAGCAGGGCGTGGAAATCCAGGACCCCCAGCCGGGCGCGGGTTAATAAATCCACGTACCCCGCTTGATAAGGCCACCAAAACACCTTGCCATCAAGGTGGATTTATTAAGCGGATTCCACTGTATCTTAACCCGGCAGTTCCTGGGGTATTTCGCCACCCACCGTTTGCTGGGGGGGGGGGGCGTTAAACGCCCCCAGCCAATAACTCGAGAACCAATAGGCGCAGCGAAACGCACGAGGCGGCAAACGATAGAACGCGACGAGACGCTTCAGATGAGTACTTTAAAGTTGAATTTTGAGGTCAGAGGTCAGGTCAAGGTCAGGTCAAACACCTGAAATCGGACTTTCAGTAGCATGGACTTCAAGACTTCGCAATGGGCTCCTCTCGTCATAAACTCTGTCAAAACGGTGCACAATCCATCACATAAGGCATACAAGAGTGTCAGCTCCATGTAGGGGTCAGTCAAGCATAGGTCAGGGTCAAGGTCAGGTCAACCGGGTAGGCACATATCCCCGAAAATCAAAACTGATATTCGCAGCCTGTGACACATGTTTTATGGGTAATTGGGAGCGTAGAACACGATGGTGACATTTATTTTATCATATATGTACGTGTTTGGCTCAAAATTTTCAATTTAAGAAATGCATGTATCATGGTGGTGAAGTAGTCACGAGAAATTGCCAAGATTCAGTTCAAGATTTTGGAAAATGCGGAACGATAATCAATAATCGAAGATAGCCATTTGATTGTTCATGGTATTGGCAGTCTAATGGCGTTTACGGCATGTCTGTATATCTATTCTGTGATTTTATAAGATTTTTAAACATATGCCGTTTTTGGTCGAAAACTCAGAAATTATGACGTCACTAAAACCTCGATATCTCAAAAATTTTCCAATCGATTTTTTTTTTGAAACTTTGTTACAATAAACTTCAATTGATTCCCTACAGGTACCCAAAATTTGGCGCGCCTGCGGCGCGCCGTTTTTATGCTATGACCCGGCGAAAAAAGTGGGGGTGTTTAACGCCCCTCCCCCAGCAACTCGCGGGTTAAAAAAGATCTTAGACCTCGCACTGGCAGGACATTTTTCATAATGCTGCTTGGTGTGTGAATTGTAGAATAAATTGTTACGCATTAAAAAAAATAAAAATAACGCAGCTTGGCAAGCGGGAGGTGTATGCGAGGTGTATGTCGGAGGTGTATGAGGAGGTGTATGTCGTTTCGAAACTAAGCGTCGCAGCGCTTCGCAATAAAGACCAGTCGAATGCTCGCAACAAGTACCTACTGGCGATTGGAATTGCATATTTTTTACCCTAGGTCAATATTTGACCCAGATATGGCAGGTCAAAGGTCAAATTTCCGGGAAAAGCTATAATTTTCCAAATAGGTAACTTGGCTAGTATTAGCGATTCTATGAAAGATAGCCACATGGAACTCTCACGACCATGTTTCTCAACGAATTAGCAATAAAATGATGCATAGCCGACTGCATTTCAGTCATTGCTGGCAAAAAGACTGGCTGACTCCTGAGTCACTTAGTGCCCAAGGGGCCATTGAGAATCAACGTCGGCTAACTTGGCATTAACGGCCGCTGAGAGGACCCCAAGCGGAACTCAAGGGACCCTCAGTCAGCCTCTGAGCCGCCTCACCTTCCCCTGACCCACACACATACACCTGGCCCTGGGACTAGTACCTACCTTTGATACTCTGGTACTGGTTCCCTTCGTTTTATTGTTGTCATCTTCATCTTTTTCTTTATCCTCGTCCCCAGCATTTTCATCTTCATCCCCTTTCTCTTCATCTTCTTCATCATCGTCATCATTGTCGTCATCGTCTTCGCCGTCTTCGTCATCACCTGATTCATCCACCTCTTGAACTGATATCATCCTGGCGTCATCGTCATTAGGTACTCTGTCGTCATCGTCAGCTTCATCATCCGTCGGTATCTTCAGCGTCTGAGTCGTCATCATCATCATCATCATCATCATCATCCGGTCCCACAATACGCCACGGCAGCCTGCGAGAGCCCCAAGGCAGAGCCCGAGTGCCCATGCCGTTCTTGGTTGCCGGCCATGCCCAGTACCGCCGTTACCGCACCTGTGCAAAGCACTACCTGCTAACTACTATATATACCTACCTATATTGATATGCCTGTGCAATGTACTTATCAACTAACTGCGCCTGCGGCTACCTAACTATACCTACACGAATGCCTAATTCTTACGATCTGCACTGCTGCCCATGGCGCGTGCTGGGTACAGCCTCCCCAGTAAACATGACGACGTCGGCCCGACGTCGGGCCGAGGCTCGGCCCGACGTCGGCCCAGCGTCGGTTCAACCTCGGCCCGACATCGGCTGGACGTCGGATATGCCCGCATGTTCCGACGTCCAGCCGAAGTCCAGCCGACGTCGAGCCGACGTCGGGCCGAGATCGTTTGCCGAGGTTGACGAGATCGTTTGTCGTTGGACCGACGGGGCCGACGTCGGCATGTTTATTGGGACAACGCGCCAAAAATATCAACCGGCGGCGGGATTCGAGCCCCCCAGTCGCCGACGTCGGCATGTTTACTGGGACAACACGCCAAAAGCATCAGCCGACGATGGGATTCGAACCTCGTGTCATTCGAACGCGAGGTTAGTGCGCTAACCACTACACCACGCAGCCAGCTAACGAATTTGTTGTTTTGTTCGGATATGCCCTTTCGGTCTGACAAGACCATTTCAGAGCCGGAAGGATCATAGGATGGAGACATTGGTCTTCTTGGCGAGCACCCTGGGTCCAGTTCATATAGAGTCCCTGGTCCCATTGCTGTTACGTGACATTTTTTGGAAAGGGCGACCCCACAATGGATTCATATAGCCACGCTTACACACCTGCACCAACGTTTCCCAAGTGTCCCTTTAATAAGTGGCACTTTGGCAAAGTGACACTTGCCGACTGGCCTTTCTATATGAACTGGGCCCGGCCCTGGTGAGTTGCCGGGGCTGAGCCTGAACAAAGGATAGACCGAGCAGCCCCCAAGCACTCACCGCACCCGGCTACGGGCGAGCTCGGCTTACGGGCAATCCCAAATGGGATAAAGTTTCCCGTCCAGTCCGGATCAGGGGGTTGCGGCGTGGAGGAAGATTTGAGTTTCCTGAGGATATTTTGAATACAGAAGCTCTTTATGAAACATGAAACATGTATTTTATATTATTTTAACGGTCAAAATAGCGGCCGATGTCGGTCCGACGTCGCTCCGACGTCGGCCCGACGTCGGCTGGACCTCAGCAATTTATCTCGGTCCGACGTCGGCCCGACGTCGGCTGGACCTCGGCTGGACGTCGGAACATGCGGGCATATCCGACATCCAGCCGACGTCGTGCCGAGGTTGGACCGACGTCGGGCCGACGTCGGCATGCTGATGCCGAGTTGCCGACGTCACCCCGACGTCGGCCGACGTCGGGCCGACGTCGGCATGTTTACTGGGTCAGAGGATGACCACGGATTGTGTCTCCTTTAGGGCCCGATCCGACCGCTAACATCAGTGGCGTATCCAGGATCTTGAAAAGGGGGAGGCCAAACCTGCTCAAGGGGCCCCACCCTTACCTTAGGGGCCCCAGTAGTGGCGTACTTAACCCACGCCCAGGTGCGGTTCTTTGCCTTTTTCACCCATGTGGGGGGAGCCTTTTTCGGCACACTCGGCAATCTAAAAAAGAAAAGAAAAACGTGAAAAAGCCATTGATATCGATAGCTCTTTATGTAGTGAACGATTTATTTCAGCAGTAGGCATACAGTTTTTTTTTTTGCTTTGGTCGTCGCCGGGGCCACTAAAGATTATGAAAAGCAAAATGTTTTTGTCATTTTTTACGATTGTAACATTTTTCAAATGGCAGATGCCAATCTCGTGTCTTGCGCTGGTTGAGGGCTGATACCCTTAACTTTAGAAGGGCCCGACTCGGGTTGAGCTCTGATCTAGACTCTGATGGCCCTATGTTGCCCACATTGGCCTCACTCCGACCTCTGAAGGCTCATTCTGGCCTCTGAAAGCCCCACAACGGCAACAGAGTGAACCTCGCTAGTCGCTGGCATCCGGGCCCCATAATGGCCTCAGGAGACCCATGCTATGGCTGACATCATAGGGCCCCCCGCTGGCTCTTGGGAGTCTTTGAGTCAGTCTGACGACCTTATGCCGCTCTCGAACCCACGCCGATCTCTAGAAGCCCATGATGCCCCCTGAGGGTCCCACGCCGGCCTTCTAGGGCCACTCCTACCTCAGGGGGCCCAAACATGCATAAGTCCTGGAAAGTGGCTGCCGAGGCCCTCGAGGTGTCCTCTAATGGCCCGACGCCAGCCTATGAAGGCCCGCGCTGGCTTCTGAGGGCCCAGTACCAGCCTCTGAAGTCTGAAGTCAGATGACAGATGGTCTCAAACGCTGGCCTCAGATGGTTCACACTGGTCACAGAGTGCCTTACACTGGCCTAAAAGGGCTCCACATTGTCTTCAGAGGGCCCCAAGCTAGTCTCGGTGGCCAATGGTCCTCAGTCTGATCTAAGAAGGCCCCATGTCGCTGGGCTTAAAAGATCCCACGCTGGACATAGACGGCCCCATGCTGGACATAGAGGGTCCCACACTGGCCTTACAAGGCCCACACTGGCCTTAGAAGACCCCGCAATGGTCTTAGAGGGCCCCACGCTGGCCTTAGAGGGCTGAGCGCTGGCTCCTTAGGGCTCTACACCAGCGTCAAAGGATCCTACGCTCGAGTTTAAGCTTCTTTATGGCCGCCAAAGCGACCTCTGAGGGCCCACGTTAGCCTCTGGGGGCTCGGCTTTGGCCTCTGAGGGCCTATGAGGGCCATCAAATGGCATTTTAAGATAGTTTGACGCAGTTTGACTTAAGTTATGCTTGGGCCAGTACTTTAGATGAGGCCCTGAAGGTCGTTTCTCTTGGGACACTCAAGCAGGCACGTACCCATGATTTCGCCCAGGAGGGAGCCACCTGCTCTAAAAGGGGCCCACGGGTCACCCGGATGCCGCTGTCAACCCAAGCAGGGGCGTATCCAGAACCTTTCGATGAGAAGATTGGGCACATTGTGTCCGGTCCCCCTTTGCAGACGGGTCCGTCTGTCCGCCTGTCTGGGTGACTGTCTGAGCCCTGAGAAAATGTGCAAAATTGGCAGGTAAAAATATAATTTTTGCTTGAGAAGTATGCATAAAATGCACGGTATTTTATGAGGAAGTGAAGCGAGAGAACGCCTCACAGTCACCTGTGCTAGTCCCTCAGAGGTGTCTGTGAAAGGCCGTCAGATGTGCTGGTGTGGGGTCCTCACAGGCGCCGTTGTGGGGGCCTTAGCGCTTAGAGACACTGGTGGTGCCATCACTTAGGGGTGTGTGGGGCCCTGAAAGTTACTGGTGGCCCTTCATAGGCCGGCAAGGGACCCTCAGAGGTCGGTAAGAGGCCCTCAGAGTCACTTGTAAGTGACCGTCAGATGCGTTGCATAGGGCCCTCGGAGGCGCCGGTGTGGGGGCTCTCGGAGCCGCCGAAGCAGCCGAAGTAGTATGGCACTGGTGTGGGGCCCTTAGAGGTGGCAGTGGAGGCCCTCGCAGGCGCCGTTGTGAGGGCCCTCAGAAACACCGGTGTGGGCCGTGGGGCCATAGCAAACGGGTATGGGGCCCTTACAGCTGATCCCTTATTGGCCGGCAAGAGCCCTCAGGGCCGGCAAGGTCCCTCAGAACCTGGCGTGAGGCCCTTTTGGAGATAAGTGTGGCTACACAAGAGCCCATGGGGTGTTCTCACAGGTCCTGTGGTCTCCTTTCCAGTTATAGCGTTGTCAGCGCGGGCCCTCTGCCGCCAATTGACACCGCAGGGCCTCTCGGGCTCGAGGGGACCCTAAGCCCTATAACGGACACGTGCCCCCTGGCTCCTGGCCATACCATTGAATCCGAGTGATCACGGGCCGTTCAGGTAATCAGGGTCCTCTCAGGTGACCAGGGCCTTTCAATTGACCAGGGGTCTTTCAATTGACCAGGGGCCCACCAGGTGACCAGGGGACCCTCTGATAACCAGAGGACGGTTATACCAGGGGCTCCACGGTTAACTAAGGGCCTTTATGTGACTGCAGCGGCCCTTCATATTACTAGGTACTCCCCGGGTAAACATGGGCCCTTCAGGTGACCAGGGTTTCTTCAGATCACTGGCCAGGGGTCACCCAGGGGATCAGGGGCCCCTCAGGTAGCTAGGGGCCCCTTAGATAACTAGGGGCCCTCAGGTAACCAGGGGCCCCTTCAGATAACCAGGGGCCCCTCCTATACCAAGAGGCCCCACTGGTAACCAGGGCCTCTCAGATAATCAGGGGCTCTCAGGCAATCACGGGCCCCTTAGGTAATCAGGGGCCCCTCAGGTAAGCAGCGGCCCCCCAGGAAACCAGGGGCCCCTCAGGTAACCATGAGCCCCTCAGATAACCAGGGCCCCCGTGCCCCGTAGCCAGGGGCCCCTCGGGTAACCAGGAG
Organism: Amphibalanus amphitrite; assembly: GCF_019059575.1. Taxonomy (NCBI): domain Eukaryota; kingdom Metazoa; phylum Arthropoda; class Thecostraca; order Balanomorpha; family Balanidae; genus Amphibalanus; species Amphibalanus amphitrite. The sequence goes on from NW_024883583.1 coordinate 60,919, forward strand.
TCCTTCAGATAACCAGGGACCAATCAGGTAACCAAGGATAGCCAGGGGCCCCTCAGATAACCAGGGGCCCGTCAGATAACAAGGGGCCCCTCAGATAACCATGGGCCCCTCAGATAACCAGGGGCCACTCAGGTAACCAGGCGCCTCTCAGATAACCAGGGACCCCTCAGGTGACCAGGGGGACCCTCAGGTAATCAGGGCGCCCCTCAGGGCCCCCATGGCCCCCTTGGGTACGTCACTGCACTCAAGTGACCCAAAGGGCCCACTTGCATGTTTGATGCCAAAGGGGGAGGCCATGGCCTCTTGGCCTCCCCCCTGGATACGCCACTGGCTAACATGAAAATATTTGGTATTGCATGAACAAATGACCATGCTCACATGACGGCTGTCGCCTATCTCTCAGTCATCACGGTTTTATGCTTTGGTTTTCATTTCGAGATAAGAAATGGGGCTTTGCAGATTTGGGTGCTTCAAGCCGGAAGACTCGAATGAATTAGGCATGAGCCCTGTCGCCCAAAAACTATCTATAGGAAATTAGGAATCCTGCGACCTGCCCACGTCTTCGCATGAGATGATTGTGGGCTAAACCGGGTTTGTTTGAGGATAAGCAGCGGCTCTATATTCGCAGTGTTTTTGCGGCAAAAGTAGCCACTCTAAATCAAACCCTTTTACTTATAACAGAAATCTTGCAATTTTTTGAAAATACACAGCACAAAAATGGTGCATTGAAGTTTTTTCGCTGTAAATAACTTTTAAAATGAATGAAAAGCAATATTTTATTATAGTTTTCATTTGTACGAAAACATATAGTACCTGTAGGAAATTATAAATATTCATTTGAAAAATGCTGATCTAGTCAAGTATGAAGTACCAAAAATATTTATTACGATAAAATATATGCCTAAATTTCACACTAGTTAGGCCGGATATTATGAATAAAAATAAAAAATCGTGTTATCTCATAAGCCGCCGTCGCCATTCACGATGCTGCCTTCGGTCTTCTTGCGCGCTTTGCCGGTGCGGTTCGGTTCCGCCGGGGTTTCACTGCTAAAACCTTGTGTTATTAATTGCACTGCAAGTCAGTTCTATTGCAAAATGGCTCTTCCCAAAGTCTTTTTCGATGTTTCGGCCGACAACAAGCCCCTGGGCCGCATAGTAATGGAGGTAAGAGCTGCTAAAAATAGACTGCGCCGGGTGCCGCCCACGTGGTCGATCTTACGAACAAATTAGACGAAAACATTTCTGACACTTTTTTAACTAACAATTTGCTAATAACAATAATGAAAAATCATAATTAAGTATAAACAAAGTATTGTGGTTTTGTTTTTTAGCAATCATGATAATACGATAAAGGTTGAGACTTCCATTTTGCGTCAAGCCAGACGAGTAAGTCTAAATTTTGCATCCAGCTAGACGCGTCAAGTCCAAGACACGTCGAGCTGGCCGGCGGCTGCGTCTATCTGACGTCAAGCACTATCTGGCATCTGGTCTATCTGGCAACGTCGTCTATCGTGATGTGTAGACCTCAACGCATACCTACTGTCAAAGCACAATGACAGGTAAATAAGCTGGACTTAGTACGCCCATCAAAGCCAGATACTGCCTGTCTGACTCAACTGACCGCTGCGGCTGCTCCCACAAACTGCTGGCCATCCCCGTCAAGTGAAATATAAAGTGCAGGAGCTACTGGAGTGCAGGGCTCTGACCACTGGAAGTCCAATACTACCAATTCAGCCACTGGACAGCCTGGATTAGATAGTTGAAGGCTGCTCCATCAACTCTCCATTGACGGGTGTTAAATATCCCCCTCCTCACCTGGTCAACTCACCTGGCCCTTTTCCTGGCCTCCACAGTGCAATAAGTTAGTTGGATACCTGAACACCATTCAATCTGTTTCATATTTTACCATTTTTATATAGCTTTTCTGAATATCACAGATCAGTAGGTGGAACTATGGTCATGAGTACCCAAATATAGGAACGTTCCCATTTTTGGGAACGGAGTTCCCAAATATGGGAATGGGCGTTCCCATTTATGAGAACGGAAGGTAATTTTTCGGCCGTTCGCCCACTAAAACTCATTAGTGCATCACGTCTCAAAAAGTGCACGCTAATTTAAGTATCTACTAATTCTCTATAAAATTATTTTTAATCTGACCGTTGAACAAGGAAATTGACCGTCGAATGATATTTTTAATGATTTTTTGAAATGACTGAATGGTGAAAACATGGTTACAGTACATTTAACATGCAATTTTAAGGAAAATGAAGCGTTTTTTACATTTTGAGGTCAAGTATGATAATCTTCGCCTGGTTATGAAGTTTCATACTAGCGACACCAGATGCTGACATATGCAAGCGAACACGCGGACAGTCCCGAGGTAATATTGTTGACATTTGGTGTCGAGGCGGATGACCGCGTAGAACGTGCGTGATATTACCGTAATACTGTTGTAAACTCAGTTTAAGTGGTCGAAAATTATTCAGCTGTATTTTATCAGCCCGGAAAGACATTTTATTTGGATGCTAGCTGTTTAGCGTTGTTTTATAAGGAGCGTCATGAGCGTGGTTTTTGTCTTCCGTGTTTCTAAGCATGATTGTTTTGGGGGAATTTCTCTTATATAGGTCGCTCTGTGTGGCTTATTTATAATTTATGTGCTGATTTCGATCATTCCTCGTGCCCATCCTACCAGGCCTTTTGCCACTTACACTCATTAAGAAAGGAAAAAACTAGATTATCATAGGGACTAGGTGTTTTGAGGGTGTAACATATTCAGCGTTCCCATTTTTGGATACTTCCTTGTACTCGTCAACTATCGGTAATAAACAGACAGGTGCTTGACATGTCTCCGCCCTCGGCACGGACGGTGGATATAGGTATAGAAGACCTTGTTGAACATCGCTGAGCGTTGTGAATTACGTAATCCTGCAGAGGGGGGCGTGCCCGCTGCGAGATCGACGGGAATAAAAGCGCAGAAGACCGGGCGAAACATGCGACGGTCTTGCCGGAAAGGTCATCTGATGATTGTTGCGTTAACAATAATTTGCGGCGTTGGACGTGATGCTTGTTAATGAAAAGAGCCCCTGAAAGGCGTCGGTGAAATCGTTCCCAATTTTGGGTTCGCCGTTCCCATAATAAGGAACGCTTGCAGCGCCAGTTTACGAGAGCGTTCCCAAATTTGGGCTCGCGGCCCGGATGAAGGACTGCTTTAGAATTAGGGGAACGATTTGAAACTACGATGGGCCTTACAATATCAAACTCTTTCCCAACAATATTGAGACAAATATCAGGCGGTTCACGATCGTTTTATATTTTTTGGACGTCATTTAACGGTTCTTTTTCTTGTTTTAAATAATGCCTACATGGCGTTCCCATATTTGGGTTTATCGTTCCCAAACATGGGAACGAAAATGCGTTCCCGAAAATGGGTACGCTTGACCATAGTTCCGCCTACTGAGATGAATAAAATCTTGGAAAACCACTGTTGAATAAAACACATGACAACCGCTCAGCCGCTATCATACTTGTATGATGTGTAATGTGTAATCTGTGGTGCGGGCATGGAAGTATTGTGATGTATGATTTATGACATGTTTATATGTGCATACTTTTGCCATTATTTGAACTATGAATATATCTCCTTTTAGGCTGCAACTTGATTAGGTGTGCTGCACTTGGCGTATTTTTCCTTTCTATATCTTTGTTTTCTGTTGTTTCTGGCCAACAGGTGTAATTTCTTTTTTTTTTGTGTCTGCTGAGCACCTGTGCTCAAAATATTCTCAATTTTCATTTCAAACTTCCATCAATCAATTCATTATGAGGTCAGGTATGCTTGAACTTTTTCTAGCTATAATAAATTTACTCTGGCTGTAGAAGTTTGGTTTGCATTTATTAAGAAATTTGGGTTGATCAACTTTGTGGCATTGCAGCTTGCAACACATGTTTTGTTAAAAAACTGGCTTAGGAAACCATCAAACAAATTTTCAAAAATCCATATAAAATGACAGGTATGAAAAATCGAGCACTGCAAATTTTCAACATGATAGGTATGTAAAACCTAACCACTTTATTTGATATTTTACCTCTCAGTACCAATTGTGCCTAATGATGGTGCAGCTACTTCAAATACCTTTCGTAGCTATAGGCATCGCCCTGGAAACCAAAGGCACTATTGTATTTCTGAAGACCCTTTTTCTTGAAATAGCACCTTATTAAAATTTATCATTTTTGACCTAACCTGTCGAGAGTTGACATTGACCTCAGCTTAACCCTCTCAAATTCACCTTAAGTGACAGATTATACTCTTCTGATGTTCTATGACAAAAACTTTTGAGAAAACACATGTAACATGTCATTTACCTATGTCACTAAGCCTGTCCCATAGCTCAGTTGGTAGAGCGTCTGACTCCTGAGTGGAAGTGAGAGGCCGGGTTGGAGTCGCTCCGGAGCTCAATATGTATGTAACTCCTGACTGGGATGGTCTGCGGTTGGTGAGAGCAGCCAGCGTCAGTTGAAGTCAGTTGAGTGGGACAGGCCGTGTCCGACTTTGAAAGGCACATTAAATTTGGCATCTATCTAGGTCATTCTCCCGCTACCTGGAATTGCGCGACCGGACGGTAGGGGTCTGGGTCTACGCAACAAGCTCTGCTTAGCGTGGGCCCCGGCTCTGCCAATCCATCAATTCAAACATTTGAGCTAGATTTATGTAAAAAATCAGACCTTCGTCACAACGTGAATAGCACAAGGTGATGGCCCGATGCCTGTGGTATCGCTCCAAGAAGCTCATCGGCCTCTCCCTCACCGACGATGAGATGGCGTTCGAGGAGAAGCGGGCGGTTACCACCTGCATGCTGTAGCGGGTGAGGGAGAAGAGCCCGTTTTACCGCGCCGACGTCGCCCTCGACGCAGTGGGGCAGCGCTCGCTGGCGTCGTTTGCGATGACCAGCTCTGTCGGTCTCGGCACCTCCCTCGGGGCAGGTCATGATTTTCTCAACATCGATCCGGTCGAGTGGTCGGATAGAGACGAATTCACCACGGCTTGTCGGCGACCGTCACGTACGGAAAGTGAACGACTCTGCGGGAAAGTGTTGCACTGTTGCCCTCATTAGCGGGAATCTTGCAGCACCACCATGCACGGCAAGAAATATTGACAGACAGCACCTCCTTTAATTAAGTCAAGGAGCGTCAGATGAATCAGATAAATCAGATGAAAATAACACATCTTGGCGCCTAGCTCGTGCGTTTTACAGCTCGTAATTATCCCCTATCTCTTTTGGCCTACGGCTCAAGTTTATCGTCCACATTGTGCTTTTCAGGTCATTTTCATTGTGTATTGTTTTTATTTTGTATGCGTTTTACAGCTCGTTATAACGACTATCACGCGCGTTCGACAGCTTCTTTGCAACGCCTACCATGCCTTCTTCGCTTCTTCAGCTTCCTTTACCAACTATTGTGTTTTTTACAGCCCTTTTTTACTCGTTACGTTTTAGTTTTTCAGCTCATCTTCAGCCTTTTTTCAGCTTGTTTATGTTACATCCATCTCATCCGTTTTTTGTTTTCAGCTCGTATTTACCATTGATCTCGTGCGTTTGTTCCAGCTGAGGTCCGACGTTGTGCCGAAGACGGCTGAGAACTTCCGTGCCCTATGCACCGGAGAGAAGGGTTTCGGATTCCAGGGCTGCGGCTTCCACCGTGTCATCCCCAACTTCATGTGTCAGGTTAGTGTCGTCAGAGTGTGGCAGTGTGTCAGGACGTGTCAAAGTGTGTCAGGGTAGTGTCTGATGTGTCAGGTTAGTGTCAGGACATGTCAGAGTGTGTCAGGTTAGTGTCAGGACATGTCAGTGTGTCAGGACGTCTCAGAGTGTCAGGTCAGTGTCAGAATCTCAGGTGTGTCAGGTCATTGTCGGAACATGTCAGTGTCAGGTGTGTGGTAGGCGTTCGACGTCATTCCCGACTTCATGTGTCAGGTTAGTGTCAGAGTGTGTCAGGACGTGTCAGAGTGTGTCAAGTCAGTGTCAAAATCTGAGGAGTGTCATGTCCGTGTTAGGATGTGTCGTCCGGTGGGGGGATGTCATGTGAGTGTCAGCTGGTGTCTGGAAATAGTTTGCTGTCATTCTTAGGTGTCAAGAGTAATATTATGGTAGTGTGATGCATCGGTGGTCATATGTCACATTGAGAGTGTTAATTGGTTTTAGGGAAGTGGTTGGTGGAAGCATCGCATGTCAAGTGTCATCATAATTGTGACTTGATCACGTGCCATTTCTCTCTCATAGCTTTCCCTGATGCCTAAGTGTTATTGTCATCTCTCATGTCTTCCCAAAGTTTCATCGTCATCTCTTGTCGTTGCTCGGCTCGTGCCTATGCGTATCAGTGTTTGGTGTCTCGTCTAGCCGGATGCTGTCTCTGTTAGGTTCATCATTTCCCACGGAGTTAAAGGAATGTATTTGGTGAGGAATTCCTATCACCAGTTGGTTTCAATGTCATCCATAACTTGATGTGTAGGGTGCCCAATGCCCATGTCCTGGTCTTGGTGATGGACATCTGTGCCTTTACTGGGTATCGGACTCCAATGAGTCATTGCCAGGCTACCTATGGTTAGAGTGGGTTGTCAGATAACCACATGCCAATGAATCACTGTTCTCCGTTTGACTAGGCTTATCACTGTAGCCTTTTGAAAGGTGACTCAATGTGATGGTATCAACCTGTAATTGTGAGCTGCTATCTGCAGGTTTTAATGGCAGTCCATGTGAGTAATGTATTTATGGGTCATGTAGCTACCTGGCGAGGCCCCACTTATGCCTGCTTAGTTCTGCTAGGTATGCAGCATTGTCATTTGGCTTTGTAATCTGAATGTTGATAACTATCGGTTCACTGCATTTGAAGCTTAATGCCTGAAACAGACTCTTTTCGCAGTCAGGAAATCGCATGCGAGAGCGAGAGGCTATCTATTCAAATACATGGAAGCACACTCGCATCAATCGCACGCACCTCCCGCAAGCGATTGATGCGTGAAGAATTATAATGTATTTGATTGAATAGGCTCTCGCATGCGAGTTCCTGAACGCGGAAAGAGTCTGTTTCAGCCTTTACAGTCCTTCAAATTGCACAAGGCATGAATTCTTGTATATCGCAATCTGCAGCTAGCCTCCCGCCTCCGACATCCTATCCCGCTAGCTCTAGCACACCCTCTCCCTCGTGACGCACTCCATCTGGCTCCTCCAGGGCGGTGACTTCACCAAACACAACGGAACCGGAGGCAAATCCATCTACGGCAACAAGTTCGAGGACGAGAACTTCATCCTGAAGCACACCGGCCCCGGCATCCTCTCAATGGCTAACGCCGGTTAGTAGCGCCGCTGTATTTGTAGGTATTGTATTTGTATTTGTGTTTACATTTTAGAGCGATCCATAGTGTGGCGATTACTGCTG